>NC_053392.1:493786130-494089161 GCF_905171765.1 Bufo bufo | reverse complement strand
TCTGTTCTATTCGTATGGTGTGATTTGTATGGTGACCAAAAGATGTATATTGCAGAGGAGGCTGCAAACTGAGATGCCTACAATACCCACTATTGTGGAACAACTGAAAAAATTGTTGCATATTGAGCGCTCATATGCAATACGATCCAAGGATGGACATACAAAGAGGCTTTTTCATAGCTTTTTTATTGTTACATATACAGTACAGACAAAGTTTGGACACACCTTCTCATTCAAAGAGTTTTCTTTATTTTCATGACTATGAAAATTGTAGATTCACACTGAAGGCATCAAAACTATGAATTAACACATGTGGAATTATATACATAACAAACAAGTGTGAAACAACTGAAAATATGTCATATTCTAGGTTCTTCAAAGTAGCCACCTTTTGCTTTGATTACTGCTTTGCCCACTCTTGGCATTCTCTTGATGAGCTTCAAGAGGTAGTCCCCTGAAATGGTTTTCACTTCACAGGTGTGCCCTGTCAGGTTTAATAAGTGGGATTTCTTGCCTTATAAATGGGGTTGGGACCATCAATCGCGTTGAGGAGAAGTCAGGTGGATACACTGCTGATAGTCCTACTGAATAGACTGTTAGAATTTGTATTATGGCAAGAAAAAAGCAGCTAAGTAAAGAAAAACGAGTGGCCATCATTACTTTAGGAAATGAAGGTCAGTCAGTCAGCCGAAAAATTGGGAAAACTTTGAAAGTAAGGGCTATTTGACCATGAAGGAGAGTGATGGGGTGCTGCGCCAGATGACCTGGCCTCCACAGTCACCGGACCTGAACCCAATCGAGATGGTTTGGGGTGAGCTGGACCGCAGAGTGAAGGCAAAAGGGCCAACAAGTGCTAAGCATCTCTAGGAACTCCTTCAAGACTGTTGGAAGACCATTTCAGGGGACTACCTCTTGAAGCTCATCAAGAGAATGCCAAGAGTGTGCAAAGCAGTAATCAAAGCAAAAGGTGGCTACTTTGAAGAACCTAGAATATGACATATTTTCAGTTGTTTCACACTTGTTTGTTATGTATATAATTCCACATGTGTTAACTCATAGTTTTGATGCCTTCATAGTCATGAAAACAAAGAAAACTCTTTGAATGAGAAGGTGTGTCCAAACTTTTGGTCTGTACTGTATGTCCGACTCAGAAATACAACATATAATGCATCCTTTCTCTTTGACAGAGTGGTATCTGGTGCAGCAGATGAGGGGGAATCTGGCTGCTCCCACAGGATATTGATATTAGATGTGGGTAGAGAGACCCCTGAAAAGGATGCCCCTTAGTGGGTAATTGGATGAGCAATGGCACGACTATCTGTGTGTGTGTGTGTGTGTGTGGGAGGGGGGGGGGGGAAATCTTGCAATTCATGTCTTTTTCTTTTCCTTTTTTCACTTGGTTTTTAAGCTGACTTTTGACTCTATTGGTGCTCTATTGATGTGCTGAAGTGTACCCCATTAATATGTGACATTGTTCCGAGGTCAACAGACCTCTTTTGTAAGTGACACTGTTTTGGGGTCTGCGCACCCCAGTTGTAAGTGACTTTGTTTTGGATTCTGTATATCCCATTTCTCAGTGATAATGTTTCAGGGTCTGCGTACCCTGATGTTATGTATCAATCAATAATAAAATTAAAACAAATTAAAAAAGTTGTTTTTCTTTTGTTGATCTGAGGCTCCATTCCCAAGTTTTGACACTTTTTCTTTATATGCAAATTAGGCTTGTGGTGCAATGAAGGCATAACCGTTGCTCTTGTTGCACTCAAGTCCACTCCTTTCTGTGGCCAGCTCCTCCCTCACTGTTTTTATTGATAGGGTGAGACAGTGGCAAAGCAGCCAGGGAGAGATTGGTCATAGAAAGGAGTGGAGTTTGGGTGCAACAAGAGCAACAATGACACCCTCATTGCACCAAAGGCCTAATATGCATATTAAGAAAAAGTGTCATAACTCAGGAACGGAGCCTCGGATCAACAAAAATTAAACAGCATTTTAATCAGGTGAACTACAGCTATGTGTCTATGCCTGGATAGGGAAGTCGCTGGTGACAGATTTCCTTTAAATTGAGCCATCTGCAAGATGGTTAAATAGCAGTAAATTTGTATACTCAGCAATGACTAATAAAAGCCCCCTTTGCCCCAAAATGCAGTAGGCCAGAATAAATCTGTGCAGTTATATAAATGTGAATCTGCAACAGTTATCTCAATGTATTCACAAGTAATAGGGACCATGAGACATAAAGACACAAGTAACTGTGCAGATGATTGAGTATATCTCATTCAGCGGGTGAAGGCATCGCCGGTGCCGACATCTAATTCATTACTTCAGGGCAGGGAATCTCCCTGTGTGAACAGTGATCTGACACATTCCTTACAGACTTTATAGCCTAGAGCTTCATTTACAATTCTGCAGGACATCCACAGAAACACTTTCAAGTTTAATGCTGTGTAAGCAATCCTGTGGATGGATTTTAAAGGGTTTCTACCACCAGAAATACTGTTATGTAGCTGACTGATATAGCGATGCGCTAATGTCAGCACTACATACCAGTATGTTTCTAACATTAGTCCCTGCAGCCGTTTTTGTTAAAAAAGCACTTTTATAGATATGCTAATGAGCCTCTAGGTGCTATGTGGGCGTCATTAGCACCTAGAGGGCTCCGTCCACTAACCATTTCAGCCGCCCATCGCGTCCCTCCAGCCCGCCCCGCTCCTGTTGATTGACGTGAAACTTCTCAGTATCTCGTACCAATTCCCGCCCCTGCGCCGTGCGCTTCTGTATTCTCCCGCACGGCACAGGCGCGGGAATTGGTACGAGATACTGAGAAGTTTCACGTTAATCAACAGGAACGGGGCGGGCTGGAGGGACGCGATGGGCGGCTGAAATGGTTAGTGGACGGAGCCCTCTAGGTGCTAATGACGCCCACATAGCACCTAGAGGCTCATTAGCATATCTGTAAAAGTGCTTTTTTAACAAAAACGGCTGCAGGGACTAATGTTAGAAACATACTGTTATGTAGTGCTGACATTAGCGCATCGCTATATCAGTCCGCTACATAACAGTATTTCTGGTGGTAGAAACCCTTTAATCACTTCCACTCGCAGTTTTATTACAGAAGGTGGGATATACGTAATTTGAAAATGTATTATGTTAATTGCAGCACCATAGACCACATCGCTCGGTTGCCAGAGTTGCTGCCTCCATAGGTATCAGTACATACAGTATGCACAATGTGAAAGTCATCACTTCACACAATAGATATGAAAACAACATCATAGTCCATAGGATACTTTAAAGTGTACCAATCATTCCAGTTTTGCTTGACTACATCAGGTATACATTTATATTAAACTATGTAATATATCTTATTGTCAGAAAGTGGCATCTTCTTCATCTGTCTTTAGGCTCTTTGTAAATGTTGCAAAACTTTATTTTCCCCAGAAAAATTCATCTAGAGAAATACAGAAGGGGAGATTATGAAGTTTGTGGGACATCATGCATTGACTGGAGAGACATCAGATGGATTTGACTTACAGTACTTAAAGTGGCTCTCTGGGTCTGAACCTAAAACCCTCTGTAGTAGAGAAGACACTTTGAGCAGTACTTTCTGCTGATTCCATGATCTTGGCTGGGATCACATGACCCCCAACCCCAAATGGCAGCAGGCTCTTCCTCTGATGTTGCGATGAGATGTGCTCTTCTTTCTGCCTTTTCAGCTACATCTACATTATAAAGCTGAAGAGGTGAGCACATCTGGTGACAGCTTCAGAGGAAAAGCCTGCAGTCAGTCGAGCAGTCATGTGATCCCAACTGGGATCGCAGAATCGGTGGAGTGGCAAAAGGGCAAGTAGTGCTCAGAGTATGGGTTAGCTGAAAGAGAATTTTTAGGTACAGGCCTGGAGAACCCCTTTACAGTGCTTAACAAAGCATTAGAATCACACAAGGAAAAACCTATCCACTCAGCAAGCTTGCTGGCATTCCCATAGAGATAAATGGAGCTGTAGAGTACATTCTCAACCAACCCACATTCATATGGAGGGGGCACAGGACCCCTGTTAATGTTATCATGATTAAGTGTAAGGACAACACTTTAAGAGCTCATTTATAACAAAAAGTTATGAAACCGTTCAAGATGTGAATGAAACTTATAGACTGATATTGTATTGTTCACAGGGGTCGGACTGGGAAAATCCGAGTGCAGTCTCTGAAAATTGGTCTTATATCCCTGTCTAAGGGTTTATTAGAAGACAAATACAAATGTAAGTATATTACTTTAATCCAATATATGGCAAAGTTTATTTACTTGAGTATTCTTATACTACAAATACTATACAGCATAGGTGTGTGATATACCATATTTTTTGGACTTTAAGACGCACCTAGGTTTTAGAAGAGGGAAAAAAATATATATTTTTCATTAGACTTCAGATCAGATGCCCAATTAGCATCAAACCCCAAATCAGACCCCCATTCTTCATCAGACCCCAAATCAGAGCCCTGTGCTCCATCAGCCTCAGATCAGACCCCCATCAGCCTCAGATCAGACCCCTTTCAGACTCCCCCATCCTCTGTCAGCCTCAGATCAGACTCCCATCAGCCGCAGATTAGATCCTCATCAAATCCCCCAGCCACCATCAGCCGCAGATCAGACCCCCTTTAGCCTCAGATCAGACCCCCTTTAGCCTCAGATCAGACCCTCTTCAGACCTCAGATCAGACATTAAAAAAAATAATAACAATACACTTATCTCGATTGCTCCGGATGGCGTTGCCACTCTGCATAACCAGACCTACCTGCACCGCACCACTTCTTCCGGCCCATGGTGCACTGTGATCTGATGACGCATAGCGTCAGGTCCTAGCATGCGCCTACATGCACTATGTTCTGATGCTGTACGCAGTCAGGACACAGTGCAGAGCAGGCCCCGAAGAAAACCAGGGAGGGTGAGTACAGCCAGTGCAGTGCTTCCCTCACCACTCCCTGCCTCCTGTATACTAATGAATGCTTCCATAATGGAAGTGGTCATTAGCATTTGGACTATAAGACGCACTGCCATTTTCCCCCCACTTTTTTTTGTGGAGGTGCATTTTATAGTCTAAAAAATATATTACTTGATATATGAATGTGTTCCAGCTCAATTTTTATAACTTATAGCAATGAAACAAGTCAAATCATATTTAGAGGACAATTCATGAATTCTACAATATCTGCCATTGTGATCCAAGGATGTGTCAAATGGAGACTTATAGTCTTGCAGACATTTAGTAATTGTGGTTGTAAAGCTGAAAAAGTTCTAAATTATTAATTTTATTTCAAATGTACTATTATAAATCCAGACCGCACTGTAGTCTAGGGGTTCTCATGTCTTTTGTTTTATGATCTCCTGGGTTTAGTGCCTCCTTTGAACAGCACTGCCAATAAATCTTGATATCTGAAATATATTGTCACTTTTACCTTCTATATTATATTATCGGTGAAAGTATTATTGGTAGACTGGCACACTTATATCTGGTAAACAAGTAGAGGACAGACAAGTGGTGTGTAAATAAATAATGGTTTATTCTCCCTATTTACTTTATACCTAAGGTTAAAAAATATGCGTATATCAAAAAAAATCTAGAACATATAAAAAGTAAAATAGAAAAACTCTGAAGGTCTTCACAGGTAGTGAGTGGAAGTATATAGTCAATGTGACCGCAAGGGTATGGCCAAAATAACTGATAATAGTCAGTAATAGTAATAAATGGTCCTGTTTGGCCAAAGGGTAGATGAGACGCGGTTACATTTCCAATAGTCCTAATATGTCACAAAGGGTTAATACAATTCAGAAGGTTATGAAAATCCAGTAGCAGGCAGTGTGTTTAGTATTGTTTGTTCCTGTGGCGTCCCACAGGAAAATATTGCACTGCCTGCTGTTACCTTACTGGCGCCTTCATTCACGGCAGGCAAGTTTGGCGTCCCACGTGGTGCGGTGTGAGTACAGCGCACTTAGAGCGCTCGGCGTCCCACGTGGTGTTATGTGGATTCGGTATACCACGTGGTCCTATGTGGAGTCGGCTTGTCACGTGGTAATCCTTCTATATTCTGCTGGGGAGATTGTGATGGATTTGTGGGCAGGTAATAAATAGAAGCGCTTCCTAAAGTATTGTCCTTTCAGTTCTTTGGACAGGCGGGCATTTACAGAGACACCAGACGCGTTTCGGGGTCTAACCTGACCCCTTCCTAAGTGGTAGCCCACCATTGCCTGTGGCGCCCTTTTTAACCACCCCCTCCAATTAGGTTGGATTGATCAGACAATTGACAATCAGTCTTTCAAGGCTGGTTTTGATAATATAGTCATGATGAGGGTTTAATTTGTGATTTAATTATTGAGACTTTTCCTTTAATTGGCAACAACATTAAGCTGGGTCGTAAAGTCCAGTATAGGCACATATGAGGATTGTAAAAAAATATAAATAAATGAATATATCTAAAAACGATAGTATGAGTATAAAAAAGTAGGTATGTAACCCCAAAAGGTTTTATACATATAACATTTTATAAAGTTTTATAAAGGAGCTTTTATACGGAAAAATTACGGCATAGTGGATACAAATGCTAGACATAATAAAATAAGGTGATTTCTTATATGTGAAGCTTGGAAGTTATATGGCATATAGTGTATCTGTAGTTAATATTGCATATGGTGAATACTATATTATGTTAATACTATATTATGCTCTGTTTATTGTTGCTAGGGGAGAATATGTTGATAGTACAGGGTGGGCGATTTATATGGATACACCTTAATAAAATGAGAATGGTTGGTGATATTAACTTCCTGTTTGTGGCACATTAGTATATGTGAGGGGGGAAACTTTTCAAGATGGGTGGTGACCATGGCGGCCATTTTGAAGTCGGCCATTTTGAATCCAACTTTAGTTTTTTCAATAGGAAGAGGGTCATGTGAAACATCAAACTTATTGGGAATTTCACAAGAAAAACAATGGTGTGCTTGGTTTTAAAGTAACTTTATTCTTTCATGAGTTATTTACAAGTTTCTGACCACTTATAAAATGTGTTCAATTTGCTGCCCATTGTGTTGGATTGTCAATGCAACCCTCTTCTCCCACTCTTCACACACTGATAGCAACACCGCAGGAGAAATGCTAGCACAGGCTTCCAGTATCCGTAGTTTCAGGTGCTGCACATCTTGTATCTTCACAGCATAGACAATTGCCTTCGGATGACCCCAAAGATAAAAGTCTAAGGGAGTCAAGATCGGGAGACCTTGGGGGCCATTCAACTGGCCCACGAAGACCAATCCACTTTCCAGGAAACTGTTCATCTAGCTGGCACGTTCCCTGAGTTTTTCCAGCAAGATGGTGCACCACCACATTATGGGTGTCAGGTCCGAGCATTCCTAGATGAACAGTTTCCTGGAAAGTGGATTGGTCATCGTGGGCCAGTTGAATGGCCCCCAAGGTCTCCCGATCTGACCCCCTTAGACTTTTATCTTTGGGGTCATCTGAAGGCAATTGTCTATGCTGTGAAGATACGAGATGTGCAGCACCTGAAACTACGGATACTGGAAGCCTGTGCTAGCATTTCTCCTGCGGTGTTGCTATCAGTGTGTGAAGAGTGGGAGAAGAGGGTTGCATTGACAACCCAACACAATGGGCAGCACATTGAACACATTTTATAAGTGGTCAGAAACTTGTAAATAATTCATGAAAGAATAAAGTTACGTTAAAACCAAGCAGACCATTGTTTTTCTTGTGAAATTCCCAATAAGTTTGATGTGTCACATGACCCTCTTCCTATTAAAAAAATAAAAGTTGGATTCAAAATGGCCGACTTCAAAATGGCCGCCATGGTCACCACCCATCTTGAAAAGTTTCCCCCCCTCACATATACTAATGTGCCACAAACAGGAAGTTAATATCACCAACCATTCCCATTTTATTAAGGTGTATCCATATAAATGGCCCACCCTGTAGATTGGTTGATAATAGAGATGGTTGATAGTAGAAATGGGGCGGGGGCCCCAGACCAAGGGGAGATCAGAGTGCTGATAGAACAGCATAGAATTTCTCATCGGCCCGGGGCACCCGACCCTGGGGTTTACAAAAATCCAAATAGTTAAAGATTGGCATTCAGGCCGTCGGGTAGAAGTGTGTTGAATTTGAAAATAAATCGTGATTCTGCACAGGACATTTTTGAAATATGGTCTCCTCCCCTCCAGTTTTTCTCAATTTTCTTAATCGCAGCAAAGGCTTGGGTCCTGGTTGTGGCATCTTTTGAAGTGGCTGGATAGTGAATGCTTATCATTGGTGTGCAATATTTCTCACTGCAGGAACTACCTATTGTGGTGCATTTAAATATATTGCTTTCGAAAGTAACCACCAAGAACATTTTGCAGTGACATAACGGCTACAATTGTCTTTACAGGTTGTGTCATTAACAATTATCATTAAAGGGGTTGGTACACTATAAAAAAACGTATCTGTCGGCAAGATACATAGGTGATTAATATCTGATCAGTTGGGGATCCGACTTCCACCACTCCGTTTATCTCTATCACACTGTCAGAGATAGTTGCGCTTTTTGGCTTCTCTTCGACAGTCCCACAGAGTAAAATAGAGCAGCAAAATGTACATCTATCATTTCATTCATTCTTGGGTCTCCAGCTGTTGGCCCCTCACCAATCAGATACTTATCACCTATTCACCTGGTGGGCCAATCCCGTTGAATGTTTCAGAATGAAGCATTCAAGGAAAAAGTTTTATCTTTGCATTCTTTTGTAAGGAACATCAGGTACAGGTAGTGCAGGGTGGTACATTCCCTTACTGGGGCTTTAAAGTCAAATTATCAGCTCCATTCTGGTCACCAGTTACATCACTTACACCAGTTAATTCATGCTTTGATGACCATCTCGATCCTAGAACATCTTGTGTATGGACCAAAAATCATTCTCTCTACACATTCCCAGGAGACTCACATTGAAGCTGTAATGTGCTTAGAGAGACTGACTTCTGGTCTACACAGAAGAATTTAAAAAGTCACATGCGGGTCACATGACATTTCATCGTATGCTTAATTGTATTCATAGTGTTACATTTTATTGTATACTATATTGTATTTATAGTGTTATATTTCATTGTCTACTTTATTGTATTCATAGTGTTATATTACATTGTATACTATATTGTATTCATAGTGTTACATCTCATTGTATACTATATTGTAATCATAGTGTTACATTTCATTGTATTCATCGTGTTGTATACTATATTGTATTTGTGGTGTTACATCTCATTGTATACTATATTGTATTCATAGTGTTACATTTCATTGTATTCATCGTGTTGTATACTATATTGTATTCATAGTGTTATATTTCATTGTATACTATATGGTATTCATTGTGTTGTATACTATCTTGTATTCAGAGTGTTTTATTTCACTGCATACTATATTGTATTTCTGTCAGAATAGCATTGTTTAGCAGCTCCAGTATTGTAATTATAAAATAGTTGGAGGCGCAGTACAGAATGAGGAAGAATATGCTAATATTCAGACTTTTTTCGATTCCTTGGCACCGCTGACATTTCCTTCACCATGCGTAAAGAAGCTGGCCTAGATAGTGAGCCATAGGCTGACATTACATGCACAAGCTGTGCCTAAATACTTTGAAGTTTGTGATTTCTCCTTTTTCGTAATGTTCACGAACCTATGTAGAAGAGCAGCCAGAGGTATCAGATTATGTCATTAGACGCATCTCATTATACCAGTAGCATAATGCGTTATCTGGGGTATTACATAGGATTGCAGATAAGCCTTGTGCATTATTTGAATGCATAGGACAGTGTGCACAAATTAAGCAGTCCCAAAGAAATAAATGACAAACATGATTGTAATTTTTTTTATTAGACTTGGCCCGAGGCTCTGCTCCTGGCACTTTTCTTAATATGCAAATTAGGCTTTTGTGCAATTAGGCATCACCATTGCTCCTATTGCACACAAGCTCTACTCATTTCTGTGGCCAGCCCCTCCCTCGCTGCTTTGCCACTGCCTGGTCCTGTTAATCAAAGCAGCCAGGGAGAGGCTGGCCACAGAAATGAGTGGAGCTTGGGTGCTATAAGAGCAACTGTGATGCCTTGATTGAACCAAATACCTCATTTGCATATTAAGAAAAATTATCATAACTTAGGAACAGAGCCTCCGATCAACAAAAGAAAAAACTACAGCTATAAGCCTATGAAAACAGTTGTATAGAGAGATCGCTGGTAACAGATTCCCTTTAAGTGCACCAAGGGGGAGGTTAAGTGCACCTAACCTCCATCTGGACACCTGGTCCTATCAATCAAATGGAGAGAGGAGTGTATAGGGAAGCAGAGCAGAGGAGCTAAAGTGCACTGAGTGCCCATGGCACGCCCTTGGTGCACATTAGCCCTAATGTGCATAATTCCAAAAACACTATAACTGGATTAATAGGGTTGATCCTACTGACATCTGCCTTTTAAAGCAGTTTGGCCACATCTGTTTGAAGGTTTCCCACAAGATTTATTAAAAAGATTATACAATATTAAGAATTTACAGCTACATTATTGAGTGATTCTGATTCCTTTTAGGTAGACCCAAAACTGTCATAATTAATTTCATGATATATTTATGGGGGATTAGAGCTCCAATTTGTTTTGTAGCATTCCCCGCTTCCATTCACCCAAAGAGCCAAACATTACAATTCCGGATGTCTGCAGTCAGCACTAGGGGGAGTATATTAGTTTACTGAAGACCTACCGTATATATTATTGAGTTCTGGCATGAGGCCTACTGGAGATGATGTAGATGCACTGGGTTGCGACCTAACTTCACAGATTTTGCACTGTTCTTATAACTCGCTGTGCTATGCGGTTTGTCTAGCTCACATTCATGTGTAGGGGAGTAACATGGCTGTTTATTTATTTTATGCACTTATATAGTGCTGACATATTCCCCAGAGCTTTACAGACATTTTCATTAAGCTGTCCCCAATGGGGCTCAGTATGTCTTTGGGAGTGTGGGAGGAAACCGGAGTACCTGGAGGAAACCCACGCAAACTCGGGGAGAACATACAAACTCCATGCAGATGTTGTCCATGATCAGATTGGAACCCAGGACCCCAGCGCTGAAAGGAACCAGTGCTAACCACTGAGCCACCGTCGTGCCCATTCTGTAATTCCCACTGCCCTGGCCACCAGATTAGATAGATATTTTAATCTTATCAATGAGATGATTGAGATGGAAATGGGAAAACCCCTTTAACTCCCTCAAGAGGGTATGAATTTTCACACAGGGAATCCTCGGACCACTACCCCCAGAGTAATCTTCGTTAGCAACGGCTGGCATGTGGATGAACTGAGGAGACCAATTCCTGGCACCAAGTCATTGCCAGAAATCTTAGTCAGACAGACAAGGTCAGGGCAGGCAGACAAGGTTAGGAACCAAGAGGACCTTTTTTTTTTTATCCAGGCACTGGAGAAAGGTCCTTAAGAAACCTGTGACGCATGGACATTGGCAAGAATGGGAATGCTTTGGAGAACACTGGTCTTTTAAGAAACACTAGCAGAGGTCCCAGCAAGAGAATGGTAACAGCGAGCAGAACAATGGGCAGAACCGGACAGTGGTGGAAGCAAGCAGAACAAGAACCTGGACAGGAGAGCTGCATGAAGTCATCACCATCCCTTAATGATGGCTACAGATGGCCATGATTGTATCATGTAACACTAGGGTAATGCACAATGATGCAATGGATTCAGAGTTCTGTAAAAAAAAAAAAATGTATAGTAAAAATACATTATTTATTGATCATTACAGAATTTTAGACCTATTTCTAAAATAAACCAGTGTATACTCTGCCTTAAATCTCAGTCTAAAGAAGCATGTTTAGTGGAAAGGTAATCTCCTTTGAGAAATTGTTTCTTGTCCATTAGCACCTGGCATAAGATCAGGAATAAAAAGCAAGAGCAGCTACACAATTGTGATTTCTGTGTACCTGTTTTTATGTATTCCACCTCTTCTTTATATCTGAAATAGTAGGTTAGATGTGCAGCCTTCTGTTCAGCTTTAGAGCACAAGTTGTTCTGCAGCTGAAGGAAATGGTAGATTCTTCATCTTAATACTGCAGTTAGTAGACACTTAAAGGGGTTGTCCATGTTATTTTTTTGTTCTTTCTATGTTCCTAACTGGGCAAATGTAACAGCTTTCCAATTAACTCACTTTATCTCCAGTGGCTGGTTTCTCAGATTTCACTGAGGGTCACATGACCTGTGATGTCAGCTTCTCTCCCTGCTCTGATAAAGGTTGTTTGCAAGCATGTAAACGAGATGTCACTGTGCTGGCCACGCCCCCTTCACTGCCGTCTGCTCTCTCTGCTAGGATTCTTAACCCCTTCAGATGCACACACTGGGTATCTGCAGCAGTGACAATTCTGGGCACAGGAGCTGAAGGACTAGAGAGAGCATTGCACAAGAAGGTAGGGGAAAGATCCTGTTTGTATCAGCAGTGTCATTATACAGCTGGGACTTGTAGTTCTACACTTACAACATGCTGCAGAGTCTCCCAGCAGGCAGACATGTCACTCAGGGCAGCTCTTGTATCCACTCCCTTAGCAGAGCAGGGGGAGGGGCAGAGATGGTTTTTATTGCATGTAAACAAAGTGCCAGAAAAGAACCAGGGAAATTAGGAAATATACTGTCAGGTCCATAAATATTGGGACATCGACACAATTCTGACATTTTTGGCTCTATACATCACCACAATGGATTTAAAAAGGAAACGACCAAGATGTGCTTTAACTGCAGACTGTCAGCTTTAATTTGAGGGTATTTACATCCAAATCAGGTGAACGGTGTAGGAATTACAACAGTTTGCATATGTGCCTCCCACTTGTTAAGGGGCCAAAAATAATGGGACATAATAATCATAAATCAGACTTTCACTTTTTAACACTATATAAAAAATATATAAAAATATTGTGATGCACAAAAGGAACCAGAGATCAAATGAGGTGCTCTCAGTAAAGTAGATTCACCCTATCTACTCAATAAAGTAGCAATATAAACAAAATAAACTGGGCACTCTCTGATATCTCGACCAATACTGAATTTATTAGATATATCTAGTACTACCCAATATGTGGGGTAAACCAGAAACAATAAAATATCGAATATCACATAAAATCGAGGACATCAACAAAAAAATATCACAATAAAATCGATAACCTAATCGATAAAAAGTAAGAGTAAGCACAGTGCATATACTGATATTTAAACCATTAATAAAACAGCATACACAATAGCAGCAGTTACAGGTGTGGAGTGCAAGGCCTTTGAATTTAAAGAATCGATGTTGGATCGATTAAAAATGAAGAAAGAAGTCTTTATCCCATTTAAATCACTTAGATTGAACAAGGTTAGTCACTGGGAGCTCAATTTCATATATAGCTTATATTAAGCTCTTCCCCAACCAACAATCCTAGCGGCGTCCCGCTATGTTGAAATCTCAGCGGCGTCCCGCTGAAACAGTTAGCTGTGTGTTCCCAACACACATACACCGGCATAAAAAAAATCAAACAGTCTTACCATTCGAAGAAGCGAGTCCCCGAAAGTCTAGACTCCCACACTGGCGGCTTGTTTGCACGTGGACTTCGATAGTTGTGCACGGTCTTTAATTCAACACGCTTTAAGTCACCTACTGTGCAGCAGATGGTATTAGATGGGCACTTTACTATAATCTTTCTTCGTCACACTTGGCTGGAGATCTTTTGGGGTATTGAATAACCCCTCCCTCAGTGGTTAGCCCCGAAACGCGTCTGGTTCAAATCCCCCAAAAGATCTCCAGCCAAGTGTGACGAAGAAAGATTATAGTGAAGTGCCCATCTAATACCGTCTGCCGCACAGTAGGTGACTTAAAGCGTGTTGAATTAAAGACCGTGCACAACTATCGAAGTCCACGTGCAAACAAGCCGCCAGTGTGGACGAAAGAAACTCAAAAAACTACAGTCGATTTTATTGATAGACCAATGTCCAGAGCAACTTTCGGGCACTTGCTTCTTCGAATGGTAAGACTGCTCGATTTTTTTATGCCGGTGTATGTGTGTTGGGAACACACAGCTAACTGTTTCAGCGGGACGCCGCTGAGATTTCAACATAGCGGGACGCCGCTAGGATTGTTGGTTGGGGAAGAGCTAAATATAAGCTATATATGAAATTGAGCTCCCAGTGACTAACCTTGTTCAATCTAAGCAATTTAAATGGGATAAAGACTTCTTTCTTCATTTTTAATTGATCCAACATCGATTCTTTAAATTCAAAGGCCTTGCACTCCACACCTGTAACTGCTGCTATTGTGTATGCTGTTTTATTAATGGTTTAAATATCAGTATATGCTCTGTGCTTACTCAGCGAGTATTTAGTTTTTATCGATTAAGTTATCGATTTTATTGTGATATTTTATTGTTGATGTCCTCGATTTTATGTGATATTCGATATTTTATTGTTTCTGGTTTACCCCACATATTGGGTAATACTAGATATATCTAATAAATTCAATATTGGTCGAGATATCAGAGAGTGCCCAGTTTATTTTGTTTATATTGCTACTTTTTAACACTTGGTTGAAAATCCTTTGCAGTCAATTACAGTCTGAAGTCTGGAACACATAGACATCACCAGACGCTGGGTTTCATCCCTGGTGATGCTCTGCCGGGCCTCTACTGCAACTGTCTTCAGTTCCTGTTAAAAAGATACTGGGCACTCTCTTAATAAAGGAACCTCACAGTTTATTGTAAAATATAACACATAAATAATTCATACACTACTATTTAAAACCATATAACATACAATCCGGATAATAAAACTAGATTCCTCAACCTCTTAATAATACTTAAAAACAAGACAGCCTCTGGATGTAGGCGATAAAAATCTTTAAATTACATGTCCATCCAACCTTTGGTTTGGATAAAGTACAGATCGTTCTTTGGGGTATAAATTTTCTCCAAAAAAATCTCCACGAAATGGAATAGAAACACAGCTTATGCTACAGTGATTTGCTTGTGCGGCGTCCCGCTATTACTCACTGTTCAGCTGTGATACTGTGCTCCGCTGCTGTGCCGGTACTTTAAGTTCAGGGATATCGTGTGATGATCTCGTTCCCCTCTCTGTCTCTCAGGCGCCGCTCCGTAAATGGAAGAGCCGGCGTTTGAATAGATTTACAGACTTCTTTCTTCCGCGCTGGACTTGCTATGTAGATGAGCGTAATAGACTCTTGAAACAAGTCCTAAAGGAATGCGCGTCGGGTCTGCGGTGAGACAGGATTAGTTCCAATATATGCAGTACTTCAGCACGAAGAGTCAATGTCCATCGGGGGGTCCTAGCACCAAACGCGTTTCGGGGTCTGTTATCACCCCTTCCTCAGTGGTAATGCATCCCCCTTCTCACTTTCTTTATATAGTCTTTGATAATTAAATTACCATCATCTGCTGTGTGGTTTGGTTTCATTTCACAAAACCTGGTGTGGATAGTATATATATATAAATGGTGACAGTTCGCATTGAACTTGTTCAGATTATAGGAACTTGTTTAATGCAAATTCAATATGTCACTCTATAAGTAGTATGGTAATTACTGGTGTGTAAAGGAATGAGAGAAGAACGTATATACGAATAAATAAAATATGGAGAACATAGACTAATCTTTTGGAAAAGTAGGTGTTTCCGAAATCCACACCAGGTTTTGTGAAATGAAACCAAACCACACAGCGCGGAAGAAAGGAGTCTGTAAATCTATTCAAACGCCAGCTCTTCCATTTACGAAGCGGCGCCTGAGAGACAGAGAGGGGAACGAGATCATCACACGATATCCCTGAACTTAAAGTACCGGCACAGCAGCGGAGCACAGTATCACAGCTGAACAGTGAGTAATAGCTGTGTTTCTATTCCGTTTCGTGGAGATTTTTTGGGAGAAAATTTATACCCCAAAGAACGATCTGTACTGTATCCAAACCAAAGGTTGGATGGACATGTAATTTAAAGATTTTTATCCCCTACATCCAGAGGCTGTCTTGTTTTTAAGTATTATTAAGAGGTTGAGGAATCTAGTTTTATTATCCGGATTGTATGTTATATGGTTTTAAATAGTAGTGTATGAATTATTTATGTGTTATATTTTACAATAAACTGTGAGGTTCCTTTATTAAGAGAGTGCCCAGTATCTTTTTAACATTTTATATTTTATTAAAGGAAGGGTGATTCCTTTTTACTGAGAGCACCTCCCCCGTTGTTTGCACCAATCCAGTGCGTCACTTCTTTTTATCTAAATGTCTTCAGTTCCTGCTTGTTCTTGGGGTATTTTCCCTTCAGTTTTGTCTTCAGCAAGTGAAATGCATGCTCAATCGGATTCAGGTCAGGTGATTGGCTTGGCCATTGCATAACATTCCACTTCTTTCCCTTAAAACACTCTTTGGTTGCTTTTGCAGTATGCTTTGGGTCATTGTCCATCTGCACTGTGAAGCGCCGTCCAATGAGTTCTGAAGCATTTGGCTGAATATGAGCAGATATTATTGCCCGAAACACTAAAGAATTCATCCTGCTGCTTTTGTCAGCAGTCACATCATCAATAAATACAAGAGAACCAATTCAATTGGCAGCTATACATGCCCACGCCATGACACTACCACCACCATGCTTCACTGATGAGGTGGCATGCTTAGGATCATGAGCAGTTTGTTTACTTCTTCATACTCTTCTCTTCCCATCACTCTGGTACAAGTTGATCTTGGTCTCATCTGTCCAATGGATGTTGTTCCAGAACTGTGAAGGCTTTTTTAGATGTAATTTGGTAAACTCTAATCTGGCCTTCCTGTTTTTGAGGCTCCCCAATGGTTTACATCTTGTGGTGAACCCTCTGTATTCACTCTGGTGAAGTCTTCTCTTGATTGTTGACTTTGACACACATACACCTACCTCCTAGAGAGTGTTCTTGATCTGGCCAACTGTTATGAAGGGTGTTTTCTTCACCAGGGAAAGAATTCTTCGGTCATCCACCACAGTTGTTTTCCGTGGTCTTCCGGGTCTTTTGGTGTTGCAGGTGCGTTCCTTCTTTTTAAGAATGTTCCAAACTGTTGTTTTGGCCACGCCTAATGTTTTTGCTATCTCTCTGATGGGTTTGTTTTGTTTTTTTCAGCCTAATGATGGCTTGATTCACTGATCGTGACAGCTCTTTGGATCTCATCTTGAGAGTTGACAGCAACAGATTCCAAATGCAAATAGCACACTTGAAATGAACTCTGGACCTTTTATCTGCTCATTGTAATTGGGATAATGAGGGAATAACACACACCTGGCCATGGAACAGCTGAGAAGCCAATTGTCCCATTACTTTTGGTCCCTTAACAAGTGGGAGGCACAAATGCAAACTGTTGTAATTCCTTCACCTGATTTGGATGTAAATACCCTCAAATTAAAGCTGACAGTCTGCAGTTAAAGCACATCTTGTGTCACGGCAGGGAGTGGGGGAAACCCCCACCATGCGGTGTCAAAGGGTAAAGGGTATCAGCCTGGCCAAAAGGAGTTAATAAGGGAGCCGTTCACTTCCTACCGCGTCCCTAATCCTCTCCCTGACTCCTCACTGTATGAGCGGACCCCGATGGTAGGACGACTCATACTCAGGATTCCTAGAGATCCTAAGTCGCCCTGGTAATCCCTCACTTAGGAGCAGGGGAGAGATGACCTGTTCATCCCACTAATGGAGGAACAGGAGTCTCTAAAGGCCTAGCTGCAAGGAGAGGGGAACACATACAGCATATGGAGATGGCAGGTAAGCGACACCCATAACACACTTACCTTCCACAGACACACTGACTGGAACCCGGTCACAAGTGCTGATGTCCACACCAACATAAAAGGACACAACACACACCACAAACCACACAGGAACCCAGGACACCATAGCTGCAATAATGTGAGACACCACAAGAACATCTATGACCACAAGGGTGGCCCTCACTGGACAGATGGAATATGAAGACCAGGAGGATAGCTCCAGCATACACCATGGCTGGAGTACCCCCCAGCTTCAGGCATCCAGCAGAGGCTAAAAAGCCCAAGCAGCCACACCCACACACACACATAAACCCAGTGTTAACAAAACACTAGGAAGGGAGTTAACCCTTCCAATACCAGACAAGAGAAGGAAGCCACTTAAAGGGGAAGTGCACACACAAGCATAGAAATCTACACGTTGCCGCAGGCAACAACATGCGTGGCAACCATGTCACGGCAATCACCCAGAAGGCCGAGACACTACCACCGCATGCACACACAGCAACACGTTGCCGCGGGCAACCGCAAGTGTAGCAACAGTGTCACAGCACACACTATAGGCCGTGACATCTTGTTTGTTTCATTTCAAATCCATTGTGGTGGTGTATAGAGACAAAAATGTTAGAATTGTGTCAATGTCCCAATATTTATGGACCTGACTATATATATTTTTTTGCATAAAACTTGCTTAGCTTAGTTATATATTGCTGCCTATCAGATTTTCAGTGCTATATTTTTTTTTTTTCATAACTCGGACAACCCCTTTAAACCACCTAATGCAAATGATTATTCATTACCTTAGTCCATAGTGATGTGCTGAATTTATATTGCTGTAGAATAAGAAGTACGGTAAATTACAGAGCTGAATTCAGGGTTGTATTTACCATAAAAAGTACCCCAAAATGTGCAACACAGCCCTTCACCTACCATGTGCTACTTATAATATTGATGACAGAGATGCTTTTGGGTACCTTAACCTCTTAAGGACACATGACGTACCGGTACGTCATGTGTTGTTCCGATCACTGCCGCCCGGCCGGCAGTGATCGGAACCCGGTGCCTGCTCAAATCATCGAGCAGGCACCTAGGCTAAATGCGCGGGGGGGTCCCGTGACCCCCCCCCCATGTCGGCGATCGCGGCAAACCGCAGGTCAATTCAGACCTGCGGTTTGCTGCGATTTCTGCAGTTTCTGGTCCCCGCGGTCCATGACCCCGGGGATCAGAGACTTTATATGCCTAAAATAATGTTTTATTAACCCCCCCTGCACCCCCGAATGATTTTATGGTGGCGGGAGGTGCAGGGGGAGGGTTGCGGGCGGTGCGGGAGGCGGGCGGTGCGGCAGGCGGGATCGCGATTCCCCCGCCCGCCTCCCCTTCTATAATCGTTGGTTTCTAGTGGGTATACCAGGGTGCCAGCACATTGCTGGCACCCTGGTATAAACGGCTGACATCTGCGATGCGATGTCAGCCGTTAACCCTTTCCATACAGCGGTCCGTACGGACCGCTGTATGGAAAAGGTTAACAGCGCAGGGAGCTCCCTCCCTCTCCCATCGGGGGGCTGCTGTGCCTTTGCAGCCCCCCGATGGGAGAGGGAGAGAGCCCCCAGAGAGCCCCCCTCAGCCCTGTGCTTACCCTTCCCCGTCTGCGCAGTTCTGAGCAGACGGGGAAGGTTCCCATGGCAACAGGACGCCTCTCAGGCGTCCTGCTGTCCATGGTGCTGAACAGATCTATGCTAAAAGCATAGATCTGTTCAGTGTAAGTAAAATACAGTACAGTACAATATATATTGTTCTGTACTGTATTATACAGACATCAGACCCACTGGATCTTCAAGAACCAAGTGGGTCTGGGTCAAAAAAAAAGTGAAGAAAAGTGAAAAAAAAGTAAAAATCAAAAAACACATTTATCACTGATTAAAAAAAAAATAATAAAAATTCCCTACACATGTTTGGTATCGCCGCGTCCATAACGACCTGATCTATAAAACGGTTATGTTACTTTACCCGAACGGTGAACGCCATAAAAATAAAAAATAAAAAACTATGATGAAATTGAAATTTTGCCCACCTTACTTCCCAAAAAAGGTAATAAAAGTGATCAAAAAAGTCGCATGTACGCCAAAATAGTACCAATCAAACCGTCATCTCATCCCGCAAAAATCATACCCTACCCAAGATAATCGCCCAAAAACTGAAAAAACTATGGCTCTTAGACTATGGAAACACTAAAACATGATTTTTTTTGTTTCAAAAATGAAATCATTGTGTAAAACTTACATAAATAAAAAAAAAGTATACATATTAGGTATCGCCGCGTCCGTATCGACCGGCTCTATAAAAATATCACATGATCTAACCCCTCAGATGACCACCGTAAAAAAATTAAAATAAAAACGGTGTAAAAAAAGCCATTTTTTGTCATCTTACGTCACAAAAAGTGTAATAGCAAGCAATCAAAAAGTCATATGCACCCCAAAATAGATGCCAATCAAACCGTCATTTCATCCCGCAAAAAATGAGACCCTACTTAACCACCTCCGGACCGCCTAACGCAGGATCGCGTTCCGGAGGTGGCAGCCCTGCGCACAGTCACGCATATACGCGTCATCTCGCGAGACGCGAGACTTCCTGTGAACGCGCGCACACAGGCGCGCGCGCTCACGGGAACGGAAGGTAAGAGAGTTGATCTCCAGCCTGCCAGCGGCGATCGTTCGCTGGCAGGCTGGAGATGTGTTTTTTTTAACCCCTAACAGGTATATTAGACGCTGTTTTGATAACAGCGTCTAATATACCTGCTACCTGGTCCTCTGGTGGTCCCCTTTGTTTGGATCGACCACCAGAGGACACAGGTAGCTCAGTAAAGTAGCACCAAGCACCACTACACTACACTACACCCCCCCCCCGTCACTTATTAACCCCTTATTAGCCCCTGATCACCCCTAATCACCCCTGATCACCCCATATAGACTCCCTGATCACCCCCCTGTCATTGATTACCCCCCTGTCATTGATCAACCCCCTGTAAAGCTCCATTCAGACGTCCGCATGATTTTTACGGATCCACTGATAGATGGATCGGATCCGCAAAACGCATCCGGACGTCTGAATGAAGCCTTACAGGGGCGTGATCAATGACTGTGGTGATCACCCCATATAGACTCCCTGATCACCCCCCTGTCATTGATTACCCCCCTGTCATTGATTACCCCCCTGTAAAGCTCCATTCAGACGTCCGCATGATTTTTACGGATCCACTGATAGATGGATCGGATCCGCAAAACGCATCCGGACGTCTGAATGAAGCCTTACAGGGGCATGATCAATGACTGTGGTGATCACCCCATATAGACTCCCTGATCACCCCCCTGTAAAGCTCCATTCAGATGTCCGCATGATTTTTACGGATGCACTGATACATGGATCGGATCCGCAAAACGCATCCGGTCGTCTGAATGAAGCCTTACAGGGGCATGATCAATGACTGTGGTGATCACCCCCCTGTCATTGATTACCCCCCTGTAAAGCTCCATTCAGATGTCCGCATGATTTTTACGGATGCACTGATAGATGGATCGGATCCGCAAAACGCATCCGGACGTCTGAATGAAGCCTTACAGGGGCATGATCAATGACTGTGGTGATCACCCCATATAGACTCCCTGATCACCCCCCGGTCATTGATTACCCCCCTGTAAAGCTCCATTCAGACGTCCGCATGATTTTTACGGATGCACTGATAGATGGATCGGATCCGCAAAACGCATCCGGACGTCTGAATGAAGCCTTACAGGGGCGTGATCAATGACTGTGGTGATCACCCCATATAGACTCCCTGATCACCCCCCTGTCATTGATTACCCCCCTGTCATTGATTACCCCCCTGTAAAGCTCCATTCAGACGTCCGCATGATTTTTACGGATGCACTGATAGATGGATCGGATCCGCAAAACGCATCCGGACGTCTGAATGAAGCCTTACAGGGGCGTGATCAATGACTGTGGTGATCACCCCATATAGACTCCCTGATCACCCCCCTGTCATTGATTACCCCCCTGTAAAGCTCCATTCAGACGTCCGCATGATTTTTACGGATGCACTGATAGATGGATCGGATCCGCAAAACGCATCCGGACGTCTGAATGAAGCCTTACAGGGGCATGATCAATGACTGTGGTGATCACCCCATATAGACTCCCTGATCACCCCCCTGTCATTGATTACCCCCCTGTCATTGATTACCCCCCTGTCATTGATTACCCCCCTGTAAAGCTCCATTCAGATGTCCGCATGATTTTTACGGATGCACTGATAGATGGATCGGATCCGCAAAACGCATCCGGACGTCTGAATGAAGCCTTACACGGGCGTGATCAATGACTGTGGTTATCACCCCATATAGACTCCCTGATCACCCCCCTGTCATTGATCACCCCCCTGTCATTGATCAACCAACCCCCCTGTCATTGATCACCCCTCTGTAAGGCTCCATTCAGATATTTTTTTGGCCCAAGTTAGCGGAATTTATTTTTTTTTTTCTTACAAAGTCTCATATTCCACTAACTTGTGTCAAAAAATAAAATCTCACATGAACTCACCATACCCCTCACGGAATCCAAATGCGTAAAATTTTTTAAACATTTATATTCCAGACTTCTTCTCACGCTTTAGGGCCCCTAGAATGCCAGGGCAGTATAAATACCCCACATGTGACCCCATTTCGGAAAGAAGACACCCCCAGGTATTCCGTGAGGGGCATATTGAGTCCATGAAAGATTGAAATTTTTGTCCCAAGTTAGCGGAACGGGAGACTTTGTGAGAAAAAAATTAAAAATATCAATTTCCGCTAACTTGTGCCAAAAAAAAAAAATTTCTATGAACTCGCCATGCCCCTCATTGAATACCTTGGGGTGTCTTCTTTCCAAAATGGGGTCACATGTGGGGTATTTATACTGCCCTGGCATTCTAGGGGCCCCAAAGCGTGAGAAGAAGTCTGGTATCCAAATGTCTAAAAATGCCCTCCTAAAAGGAATTTGGGCACCTTTGCGCATCTAGGCTGCAAAAAAGTGTCACACATCTGGTATCGCCGTACTCAGGAGAAGTTGGGGAATGTGTTTTGGGGTGTCATTTTACATTTACCCATGCTGGGTGAGAGAAATATCTTGGTCAAATGCCAACTTTGTATAAAAAAATTGGAAAAGTTGTCTTTTGCCAAGATATTTCTCTCACCCAGCATGGGTATATGTAAAATGACACCCCAAAACACATTCCCCAACTTCTCCTGAATACGGCGATACCACATGTGTGACACTTTTTTGCAGCCTAGGTGGGCAAAGGGGCCCATATTCCAAAGAGCACCTTTAGGATTTCACAGGTCATTTACCTACTTACCACACATTAGGGCCCCTGGAAAATGCCAGGGCAGTATAACTACCCCACAAGTGACCCCATTTTGGAAAGAAGACACCCCAAGGTATTCCGTGAGGGGCATGGCGAGTTCCTAGAATTTTTTATTTTTTGTCACAAGTTAGTGGAAAATGCTTATTTTTTTATTTTTATTTTTTTCATACAAAGTCTCATATTCCACTAACTTGTGACAAAAAATAAAAAGTTCCATGAACTCACTATGCCCATCAGCGAATACCTTGGGGTCTCTTCTTTCCAAAATGGGGTCACTTGTGGGGTAGTTATACTGCCCTGGCATTCTAGGGGCCCAAATGTGTGGTAAGGAGTTTGAAATCAAATTCTGTAAAAAATGACCTGTGAAATCCGAAAGGTGCTCTTTTGAATATGGGCCCCTTTGCCCACCTAGGCTGCAAAAAAGTGTCACACATCTGGTATCTCCGTAATCGGGAGAAGTTGGGGAATGTGTTTTGGGGTGTCATTTTACATATACCCATGCTGGGTGAGAGAAATATCTTGGCAAAAGACAACTTTTCCCATTTTTTTATACAAAGTTGGCATTTGACCAAGATATTTATCTCACCCAGCATGGGTATATGTAAAAAGACACCCCAAAACACATTCCTCAACTTCTCCTGAATACAGAGATACCAGATGTGTGACACTTTTTTGCAGCCTAGGTGGGCAAAGGGGCCCACATTCCAAAGAGCACCTTTCGGATTTCACAGGTCATTTACCTACTTACCACACATTTGGGCCCCTAGAATCCCAGGGCAGTATAACTACCCCACAAGTGACCCCATTTTGGAAAGAAGAGACCCCAAGGTATTCGCTGATGGGCATAGTGAGTTCATGGAAGTTTTTATTTTTTGTCACAAGTTTGTGGAATATGAGACTTTGTATGAAAAAAAAAAAAAAAAAATCATCATTTTCCACTAACTTGTGACAAAAAATAAAAAATTCTAGGAACTCGCCATGCCCCTCACGGAATACCTTGGGGTGTCTTCTTTCCAAAATGGGGTCACTTGTGGGGTAGTTATACTGCCCTGGCATTCTAGGGGCCCAAATGTGTGGTAAGTAGGTAAATGACCTGTGAAATCCGAAAGGTGCTCTTTGGAATGTGGGCCCCTTTGCCCACCTAGGCTGCAAAAAAGTGTCACACATCTGGTATCCCCGTACTCAGGAGAAGTTGAGGAATGTGTTTTGGGGTGTCTTTTTACATATACCCATGCTGGGTGAGATAAATATCTTGGTCAAATGACAACTTTGTATAAAAAAATGGGAAAAGTTGTCTTTTGCCAAGATATTTCTCTCACCCAGCATGGGTATATATAAAATGACACCCCAAAACACATTCCCCACCTTCTCCTGAGTACGGAGATACCAGATGTGTGACACTTTTTTGCAGCCTAGGTGGGCAAAGGGGCCCATATTCCAAAGAGCACCTTTCGGATTTCACAGGTCATTTTTTACAGAATTTGATTTCAAACTCCTTACCACACATTTGGGCCCCTAGAATGCCAGGGCAGTATAACTACCCCACAAGTGACCCCATTTTGGAAAGAAGAGACCCCAAGGTATTCGCTGATGGGCATAGTGAGTTCATAGAACTTTTTATTTTTTGTCACAAGTTAGTGGAATATGAGACTTTGTAATAAAAAAAAAATAAAAAAAAAAATCATCATTTTCCGCTAACTTGTGACAAAAAATAAAAAGTTCTATGAACTCACTATGCCCATCAGCGAATACCTTAGGGTGTGTACTTTCAGAAATGGGGTCATTTGTGGGGTGTTTGTACTGTCTGGGCATTGTAGAACCTCAGGAAACATGACAGGTGCTCAGAAAGTCAGAGCTGCTTCAAAAAGCGGAAATTCACATTTTTGTACCATAGTTTGTAAACGCTATAACTTTTACCCAAACCATTTTTTTTTTTACCCAAACATTTTTTTTTTATCAAAGACATGTAGAACTATAAATTTAGAGCAAAATTTCTATATGGATGTCGTTTTTTTTGCAAAATTTTACAACTGAAAGTGAAAAATGTCATTTTTTTGCAAAAAAAATCGTTAAATTTCGATTAATAACAAAAAAAGTAAAAATGTCAGCAGCAATGAAATACCACCAAATGAAAGCTCTATTAGTGAGAAGAAAAGGAGGTAAAATTCATTTGGGTGGTAAGTTGCATGACCGAGCAATAAACGGTGAAAGTAGTGTAGGTCAGAAGTGTAAAAAGTGGCCTGGTCTTTCAGGGTGTTTAAGCACTGGGGGCTGAGGTGGTTAAGATAATCGCCCAAAAACTGAAAAAACTATGGCTCTTAGACTATGGAGACACTAAAACATTTTTTTTGTTTTAAAAATGAAATCATTGTGTAAAACTTACATAAATAAAAAAAATTGTATACATATTAGGTATCGCCGCGTCCGTGACAACCTGCTCTATAAAATTACCACATGATCTAACCTGTCAGATGAATGTTGTAAATAACAAAAAATAAAAACTTGCCAAAAAATCTATTTCTTGTTACCTTGCCGCACAAAAAGTGTAATATAGAGCAACCAAAAATCATATGTACCCTAAACTAGTACCAACAAAACTGCCACCCTATCCCGTAGTTTCTAAAATGGGGTCACTTTTTTGGAGTTTCTACTCTAGGGGTGCATCAGTGGGGCTTCAAATGGGACATGGTGTAAAAAAAAACTGTCCAGCAAAATCTGCCTTCCAAAAACCGTATGGCGTTCCTTTCCTTCTGCGCCCTGCCGTGTGCCCGTACAGCAGTTTACGACCACATATGGGGTGTTTCTGTAAACTACAGAATCAGGGCCATAAATAATGAGTTTTGTTTGGCTGTTAACCCTTGCTTTGTAACTGGAAAAAAAATATTAAAATGGAAAATCTGCCAAAAAATATTTTCCATTAAATCTTGTGCAACACCTAAAGGGTTAACAAAGTTTGTAAAATCAGTTTTGAATACCTTGAGGGGTGTAGTTTCTTAGATGGGGTCACTTTTATGGAGTTTCTACTCTAGGGGTGCATCAGGGGGGCTTCAAATGGGACATGGTGCCAAAAAAACAGTCCAGCAAAATCAGCCCTCCAAAAACCAAACGGCGCACCTTTCACTCTACGCCCCGCTGTGTACCCGTACAGTAGTTTACGGCCACATATGGGGTGTTTCTGTAAACAGCAGAGTCAGGGCAATAAAGATACAGTCTTGTTTGGCTGTTAACCCTTGCTTTGTTAGTGGAAAAAATGGGTTAAAATGGAAAATTAGGCAAAAAAATGAAATTCTCAAATTTCATCGCCATTTGCCAATAACTCTTGTGCAACACCTAAAGGGTTAACGATGTATGTAAAATCAGTTTTGAATACTTTGAGGGGTGTAGTTTCTTAGATGGGGTCACTTTTAGGGAGTTTCTCCTCTAGGGGTGCATCAGGGGGGCTTCAAATGGGACATGGTGTAAATAAACCAGTCCATAAAAATCAGCCTTCCAAAAACCATACGGCGCACCTTTCACTCTACGCCCCGCTGTGTGGCCGTACAGTAGTTTACGGCCACATATTGGGTGTTTCTGTAAACGGCAGAGTCAGGGCAATAAAGATACAGTCTTGTTTGGCTGTTAACCCTTGATTTGTTAGTGGAAAAAATGGGTTAAAATGAAAAATTAGACAAAAAAATTAAAATTCTCAAATTTCCTCCCCATTTGCCAATAACTCTTGTGCAACACCTAAAGGGTTAACAACGTATGCAAAATCAGTTTTGAATACCTTGAGGGGTGTAGTTTCTTAAATGGGGTGATTTTTGGGTGGTTTCTATTATGTAAGCCTCGCAAAGTGACTTGAGACCTGAACTGGTCCCTAAAAATTTAGTTTTTGTAAATTTCTGAAAAATTTCAAGATTTGCTTCTAAACTTCTAAGCCTTATAACATCCCCAAAAAATTAAATATCATTCCCAAAACAATTCAAACATGAAGTAGACATATGGGGAATGTAAAGTCATCACAATTTTTGGGGGTATTACTATGTATTACAGAAGTAGAGAAACTGAAACTTTGAAATTTGCAAATTTTTCCAAATTTTTGTTAAAATAGGTATTTTTTGGTGCAAAAAAAATAATTTTTTTGACTTCATTTTACCAGTGTCATGAAGTACAATATGTGACGAAAAAACAATCTCAGAACGGCCTGGATAAGTCAAAGCGTTTTAAAGTTATCAGCACTTAAAGGGACTCTGGTCAGATTTGCAAAAAATGGCCTGGTCCTAAGGTGTAAAAAGGCTGTGTCCTTAAGGGGTTAAAGGACAGGACATAAGTATGATTGCTACCTAAACCAACACCATTAGCTGCTCCCCTGGTATTTACTATGGAGGCTAATAATGCCTTGTTTTTTTGGGGTTTCCATTATTGCCCTCTGCAGAGACAGAACATGCAGTGGTGAGAACATATGCCAAGATCCTCTCTCCATAGACCATAAAACTTTAGTCACTGGCGGTAGGGGGAATTTTCCCAGGTATCATAGAAAGGGCGTAGGGGAGGGGAAAGGTATCAAGGCCCCCTGTCCAATGTGGGTTTGGGTGTTGGGGTGTTAACCTCTATGTACATCTTGTTGTAGCCAACCAAAGAAAGTAATGGAAATAGTATTTGACAGAATGCAAGAGTTATAAACCTTGTGGCACATTTACTAATGGCATGTTATAGATAGTGTACACTTACTGTAGTAGCCTCGGTCCCTCTGAAAGATCTGAGGCTACTACAGCTGTAGTTTCTATGAAGGCCTGCAGGTGGCAGGGCACCATAGGAACATTGCACAACTCCCATAGACGGCAGTGTTAATTTATTGCAGACTATAGGACAAGCAGTCTAACAATCACTTGTTAAAATACAGTTGCAGGAAAAAGTATGTGAACCCTTTGGAATGATATGGATTTCTGCACACATTGGTCATAAAATGTGATCTGATCTTCATCTAAGTCACAACAATAGACAATCACAGTCTGCTTAAACTAATAACACACAAAGAATTACATGTTACCATGTTTTTATTGAACACACCATGTAAATATTTACAGCGCAGGTGGAAAAAGTATTTGAACCCTTGGATTTAATAACTGCTTGAACCTCCTTTGGCAGCAATAACTTCAACCAAACGTTTCCTGTTGTTTTAGATCAGATGTGCACAACGGTCAGGAGTAATTCTTGACCATTCCTCTTTACAGAACTGTTTCAGTTCAGCAATATTCTTGGGATGTCTGGTGTGAATCGCTTTCTTGAGGTCATGCCACAGCATCTCAATCGGGTTGAGGTCAGGACTCTGACAGGGCCACTCCAGAAGGCGTATTTTCTTCTGTTTAAGCCATTCTGTTGTTGATTTACTTCTATGCTTTGGGTCGTTGTCCTGTTGCAACACCCATCTTATGTTGAGCTTCAGCTGGTGGACAGATGGCCTTAAGTTCTTCTGCAAAATGTCTTAATAAACTTGGGAATTCATTTTTCCTTCAATGATAGCAATCCGTCCAGGCCCTGACGCAGCAAAGCAGCCCCAAACCATGATGCCCCCACCACCATACTTCACAGTTGGGATGAGGTTTTGATGTTGGTGTGCTGTGCCTATTTTTCTCCACACATAGTGTTGTGTGTTTCTTCCAAACAACTCAACTTTGGTTTCATCTGTCCACAGAATATTTTGGCGGTACTGCTGTGGAACATCCAGATGCTCTTGTGCAAACTGTAAACGTGCAGCAATGTTCTTTTTGGACAGCAGTGGCTTCCTCTGTTGTATTCTGCCATGAAATCCATTCTTGTTTAGTGTTTTACGTATCGTAGATTTGCTAACAGGGATGTTAGCATATGCCAGAGACTTTTGTAAGTCTTTAGCTGACACTCTATGAATCTTCTTCACCTCATTCAGCAGCCTGCGCTGTGCTCTTGCAGTCATCTTTACAGGACGGCCACTCCTAGGGAGAGTAGCAGCAGTGCTGAACTTTCTCCATTTATAGACTATTTGTCTTACCGTGGACTGATGAACAGCAAGGCTTTTGGAGATACTTTTATAACCCTTTCCAGCTTTATGCAAGTCAACAATTCTTAATAGTAGGTCTTATGAGAGCTCTTTTGTACGAGGCATCATTCACATCAGGCAATGCTTCTTGTGAAAAGCAAACCCAGAACTGGTGTGTGTTTTTTAGGGCAGGGCAGCTGTAACCAACACCTCCAATCTCATCTCATTGATTGGACTCCAGTTGGCGGACACCTCATTCCATTTAGCTCTTGGAGATGTCATTAGTCTAGGGGTTCACATACTTTTTCCACCTGCACTGTGAATGTTTACATGGTGTGTTCAATAAAAACTGGCTGACTTAGATGAAGATCATATCACATTTTATGACCAATTTGTGCAGAAATCCATATCATTCTAAAGGGTTCACATTCTTTTTCTTGCAATAAACAATAAGAAAATACATATCATTTGCAATGGCATGTACCAAAACACCTGTACTATTAAAATATAAATGTATTTATCCTGTACGGTGAAGCTATAACGGAAAAAAAATCAAAGTGACCGATTCACCGTTTTTTTATCTCTTCACCGGCCAAAATTTTTTTTTCAGAAAATTTATCAAAAAGCCATACAAACAAAATGTTATCATTGAAAGCTACAGATAACCCCACAAAAATGAGCCCACAACTCCATAGACATATAAATAGAAAAAAATGACGGGGGTCAGAATATGGCGATGAAAATATTTTTTTTTTATTTATTTTCTTTAAATATTAAAACACAAGAGAAACGATATACTTGTGGTATCATTATAATTGTACTGACACAAAATTGAAGGGAACTGTTAAGTTTTACCGTATAGTGAAAAATGAAACTGATAAAACTAGGAGAAATTGCCTTTTTTATTAATTCCACCCCAATTTTTTACCAGCTTCCCATTATATCGTATGTAATATTAAATGGTGCCATTAGAAAGTACTACTTGTCCCACAAAAAATAAGCCCTCATACGGCTATGTGAATGGAAAAATAAAGTTATGGCTCCGGGAAGGCAGGAAGTCAAAAAGCAAAAACATAAAATCGCTTTGTCCTCATGGGGTTAATAAATGTGGTGTATTTTACAGATCCACCTACAAATCCCCATTTTCTAGACACTAGCGAGGCACAAAAAGTTCCTTAATACATTAATAAGTGAGGTGCATGGCATGTGTGCCAGAATTGTTTGTTCAGTACGGTATCTCTGCCCCGCTATCTCTATTCTTAATTAATTTTTTGAATTTGATCTTTGGTGCGTAGGCTGAGCCTTATAGACACAATGGATGCCAAATGTGGTGGACCACTGCAATATAGTTTCTTTTTAAAACACGGACCCTGTGAATGACATAGGACAGTGTATGGCATACATTGGGGCTTTGCATTCTAGCCTTGCATCGTGTATAACCAGCCATATAAATGTGCATGCTATTAACAAACACATTTATCTGCTGGAGAATTGAGATTAGCTTTGCTACGTGGGCAGAGCATTCTTTGCTTATCAATTTCTCATGCACATACACTTGGCTTTTAGTGTACAGATGAGGGATGCTGTTGTGCCCTCATTCATAGAAGAGCTTTTATGAATTGAGTGTATGGAAACAATCAATACATCACTCCCTTCCTGTCTCATGTGACTATAAAATATGTCACCTTTATGCTGCCCATACTAAAGGCAGAATAAAGTAGACACAAGTGAGTTGATTTCAGCGGTCTGACATTTATAAGTTAAAAGTAAGTGGTTGCCGAGAACTAACATCACAAACATTGCAGACTGGGCCTGGAAAGGAGGCACGGCCACCTGAGAAGAGTCATGGTTATTCATGAATTCCTGCTCTTCCCGCCCACCTGCTGATGACTGACAGGCTTCTACCTAGTTTTCTCCCTTTCTCTCTAGGAGAGAACTGCCAATCATCAGCAAATGGGCCGTGAGAGCAGGAGATTATGAATAGCCATGACTTCTCAGGTAGATTTGACTCTTTTCAAGGCCTGGGCTGCAATGATTATGATGCTGATTCTCGGCAACCACTTACTTTTAGCTAATGTGTGACACACCACTGAAATCAACATTTCTGTCACTACTTTATGCTGACCGTACTGAGGGCAGTATAAAGTTGACGACAGGTTCCCTTTAATGAGGACGTGTTGGTTTTTCCCTGGTGCCTCCACAACGGCACTCACAGGAGGGTGTCTCTGCCTCCCCAGGACAGGAAACAACATAGAAGCTCAAGTTTAAAAGGGCCCCTCCATTTACCTGCTTCAGTTGTTTCCTGTCCTCGGTATTGCATGGAGGCCGCTCCTGCCAGAGTCGGAAGTCCAAGTGAAAGTTTCGCACGGCCTGGCTGCCCCATCTGGGAGGGTCTGTGCAGGGGATGGGGGTTGGAGGGCCTGGAGCCTCTGTCCCATCCCTTTGGCGTAAGCTTTTCAGTGAAGGCGGCTCCGGCACCCCCTTCCCCGGCTACTGCCAACCGGGAGCGAAGGATCGCTCGCGCATGTGCAGAACCTGCCAAAACGCTCTGGGCAAGAGTTCCGCTTTGCCAGGTCTGTGTGCGTCACTTCCGCCGGCACATGACGTCAGAGGCCTGGCGGATGTCAGGGGAATGTTGGGAGCATGGGGCGCTGTGATCAGCGTCCTACAAGCGCATCATGTCTGCTCCCTCGGAAGCTCCTGACATGTCCCGCAGACCTGTGGATCCTTCTGCCTCTCATGTTACCTGTATTAGGAGAAGGGGAGCACAGTGGTATTATTTTATTTTGCCCACTGGTGTTGGTGCTGGCCCTCATTTAAACTTAGTTTCTAATTCGGCACTAAAATTTATCTTACTTTATAGGGCAGGGAGGCCAGCACCGTAAAGACCTCTAGCGGAGATTCGGCGCGGAGAAAATGTGCAATGTGCAAAAAATCCCTGCCGTCTAAGTCTAAGAAAGCGCTTTGTCCCTAGTGTACAGACAAATTAGTAACTGAAGAGTCCCCATGCTTCCTAGAATCCATAAGAAACATGATCAAGGAAGAAGTTAACGCTGTAATAGACGCAAGATTACCACCGGGCCCCCCCAAACCATCATCCTCACAAAGATCACAAATAGCAGAATTCTCATGTGACCCAGACTCTGATGAGGGGGAAATATTCTCACAAGCAGAGTCTGAATCTTCTGAGGACGAATCAAGGAGGCCTTTCTGTATTCCTGAGGATACGGATTTTTTTTCATGAAAAACAATAAGAGCTACTATGAAGATTGAGGACGTAAAGGAATCTCAATCAATATAGGATATAATGTTTCAGGGATTAGGTGAAAAGAAAAGGAAAGTCTTCCCAGTCCATAGTAACATTAAAATGTTCATCGCTAAAGAATGGAAGGATCCAGAAAAGTGGAACACAATTCCAAATGCCTTTAAAAGGAAATACCCTTTTGCAGAATCAGACTCCTCCTTATGGGATAAAGTTCCCAAAATAGACGCTCCAGTGGCCTGTAAATCAAAAAATACTTCTTTACCGTTTGAAGATATGGGTCTCTTAAAAGATCCAATGGATAAGAAATGTGAGGGTCTTCTCAAGCGGGCATGGGAAACGAACGTGGCTATGCTGAGGCCCAGTATAGTGGCTACTTGTACCTCCAGGTCATTTTCAGTCTGGTTATCCCAATTGGAGGAACACCTGGCGGCTGGTACCTCCAGAGAGGAGATTCTGGCCTCTATCCCTATTTTTAAACAGGCCTCAAACTTTTTGTCAGATGCCTCGGCGGATCTAGTAAGGCTCTCGGCTAGGTCCGCTGCCTTATCAAATGCCACACGTAGGGCTGTATGGCTCAGATCCTGGTCTGGGGACCCCAGAAACCACTGCAAAGTCTTCCCAATGATGCCAGATTTCAGGTAGGAGGCAGATTAAAAAGATTTCCCTCAGCCTGGGAAGAGATTTCTACCTCCCCTTGGGTAAGAAATACCATAAGCGAAGGTTACAAGCTAGAGTTCGCTACTCCTCCCCAAGAATTCTACACCAGCAACAGGCCTTTGAATCAACTAGAAAAGCAGCAGGCCCTGGAATCAGAGATATTATTGCTGCTACAAAAACAAGTTATAATCCCGGTACCAAAAGACCAAGAAGGAACAGGGTTTTATTCTCCAATTTTTTTGTTTCGAAAACCAAACAATACTTTCAGGCTAATAATAACTCTGAAAAGGTTGAACAAAAACATAACCTACAAAAAGTTCAAGATGGAGACAATCAGGTCAACAGTGAATCTCTTGACTCAAGACTCATACATGTTAACCCTCAATCTTTCCGTTCCCATTCACAAAAGCTATCAGAAATATCTCAGGCTGGCGATATTTCTGAAAGGAGAAAAGCGTCACTTTCAGTTTCATGCCCTTCCCTTCGGGTTGGCATCAGCTCCCAGAATTTTTACAAAGACTATGGCCGAAGTGAAAAGTTACTTTTATCTTCAGGGTATCTTAATCGTCCCTTATCTGGATGATTTTTTTAATGCAGCTCTGTCCCTCCAAATTCTTCAGTCTCATCTACAAAAGGTTCAAAAACAGTTATTGGAATTGGGCTGGTTAAAAAACTGAGAAGTCAGCCCTACTTCCCAGCAGAGAAAAAGTATTTTTGGGGGTCAAGTTTGACTCACACAATCTCATGTCTTTTCTCCCTCTAGAAAAACAGATTTCTTTATCCCAAAGGGTCTCTCTGTTTTGCGAGTCCAGGACAGTATCATTCAGAGACATGACACTTTTAGGCCATTTGACTTCCACAATTCCAGCAGTACGGTGGGCCCAACACCACACAAGGGCACTACAGTCATTTCTCCTGAAGAACTGGGATGCAAATAAGACTAGTCTAGACAAGAGGATAAAAATTCCTTTAAAGGTAAAGCAGACTCTCCTGTGGTGGAAGATAAGAAAAAGTGTTCAGTCAGGAGTATTTTGGCGACACACAAATCAGGTCGTTATCTCTACCGATGCCAGCAGTCACGGATGGGGAGGACACACCAAGATCAAATAATACAAGGTGTTTGGAGCCAAAAAATGGCAGGAACTTCCTCAAATCTAAGAAAACTGATGGCAGTCTTCAAAACACTTCTCTCGCTTCAGTCATCTGTAAAAACCCAGCATGTAAAAATTCTGTCCGACAACTCCACAACGGTGGCCTATCTAAACCGGCAAGGAGAGACAAAAAGCAAAACTCTGCGAGATCTGTCAGGGAAAATATTTCGCTGGGCAGAAATGAACCAAAAATCTTTAACGGCTGTCCATCTCAAAGGCAAGGAAAACATTATAGCAGACTACTTCAGCAGAGAGAATTTAAAAGAAGGAGAATGGTCACTAGACCCCGATATGTTCAATCAAATATCAAGAAAGTGGGGTACCCCAGTCTTAGACCTATTTGCGAATCAAAAGAACAAACAAGTAGAAAAATTCTGCTCCCTCTCCTTAAAGGATCAGCCGTTGTTTGTGGATGCTCTATCCGCCCCCTGGCCAGAGGGCCTCCTGTATGCATTTCCACCCTTCAGTTTAATACCAAGGATGCTAATGAAGGTGATGGAAGAAAAGGTGCAGATGATTCTGATAGCTCCTTTTTGGCTGAAAAGATCCTGGTTTCCCCTCCTCTCTAACCTCGCAGCAGGGGAATTTTGGATTCTCCCATCATATCCAGGCCTACTGCATTAGGGTCCAGTATCTCACCCACGTGTGTCTCAACTGCAACTAACAGCTTGGAAATTGAACAAGCTATGTTAAAACAAAAGGGTTTGTCAGATCCTGTAATATCCACCCTTCTGTTGAGTAAAAAGGACACAACTTCCAAGATCTACACAAGAACATGGAAAGCCTTCTTAAAATTTGCAGGAAATAGATGGTGTCACTATCGAGATCCTGATATTCCCATAATACTGGAATTCCTACAAGAAGGTCTAGATAAAGGGTGTAGACCTATAACCCTTACAATGCAAGTTTCAGCGATAAGCAATTTCTTAGAAACAAGAATCGCGGATATACCCATGATAAAACGGTTCCTAAAAGGGGCAACAAGACGATGTCTGTTTATCCATTCTAACATACCAACTTGGGATTTAAATCTGGTGCTTGATGTGATGACAGATGCGCTCTTTCAACCTTTTACAGGATATTTCACTGAAACTTCTGACATTTAAGACCATTTTTTTATTGGCAATTACATCGGCTAGAAGAATTGTGGAAATCCAAGCGTTTTCATGCAGACCACCTTATCTCACGATCTTAGAAGACAGCATTATTCTCAGGCATGCTCTGATTTTCCTGCCAAAAGTCGTTTCCAGATTCCATCGTCAACAGGAGGTATCCCTACCTTCCTTTTGTCCGAATCCATCTTCAGAAATAGATAAAAAATATCATAATCTGGATGTAAGAAGATGCATACTAACCTACTTAGATGTCACCATAGAATTCAGAAAGTCAGACCATCTTCTTCTGCAGTATCACAGTAAAGGGCCTGCTGGAAGCAAGAGTACCATCGCAAGATGGATAAGAAATTCTGCTACATTCAGAGGAACTTGACTCCACCTAAAGGGATAAAGGCACATTCTACTATGGCCGTTTCTGCCTCATGGGCAGAATAAGCCTCTGCATCTGTGGGCCAAATATGCAGGGCAGCCACTTGGGCAAGCCCTAGTACCTTTTTCAAACATTACAAATTAGACGTGCTTCATAGTTATGATTTATCTTTTGGCAGAATTGTTTTTTTCTCTGTTACTCCTCCTATGAGTGCCGTTGTGAAGCCGCCGGGAAAAAGAGTTAATTACTCATACCGGTAATTTGTTTTTCCAATAGCCTCCACAAAAGCACTGGAGTTTCCCTACCCATTTAGTTTTTTCTGTGACACAATTATGTGTAAATGTATTATTTAAATACTTCAATACACTTTTCTTTGCATTACTAACGAGTTATATGTCATTAACTGAAGCAGGTAAAGGGAGAGGGGCTTTTAAACTTGAGCTTCTATGTTGTTTCCTGTCCTGGTGAGGCGGGGACACCCTCCTGTGAGTGCCGTTGTTGAGGCTATTGGAAAAAACTATTGCCGGTAACAGTAATTAACTCTTTCCTGAAATGGCTTTCTGCTCTCTCCCCACTAAAAACACACACTCGGCCAAACTGAGCTACGTGTATGGGGAAGTCGGGATAGATAGCTGACAGCTATTTAAGGTATATGGATATTTTTATGAAAAATTTGTATCCTTTGTAAAATAACATTGCTGGAGTATTTTTTGTACGAGCTCAGTATTATGTATTTTCTCAGTTATTATCCCAAATTTATGAATAAATTGACAACTTGGTGTCTCTGCACACTCTGACAATGTGTCCAATCCATTCTGACAGTGTGAGGCTTTGACAAGGGAATAGTGACACTCAATTGTCAATAAATTCATACGTATTCAGGAGGAATAATAAAAGATCCTTCAGAACTGATATTTCATGAAGAAGATGTGTCAAGGGAGCTTATGGGGTCTCTAAAGGAATTCTTACATTAAACCCTAAAGAACATCTTTCATTGTATTATATTTTCAGTGTCAATATATTTTTATTGTGTTTCTTTTTGTATTTGCCTATATATTGTTGTGATTTTTGTTACATTAAACACATTTTTACTTTTTCTTGCCTAGATCTGTTCAAGGAGGTTTCTGGAGCAGGTGACACGTGTGACCAGAAGCAACTAGGGTTACTCCTTCATGATGCTATTCAGATCCCTCGACAACTTGGGGAAGTGGCTGCTTTTGGTGGAAGTAACATTGAGCCCAGTGTCCGTAGTTGCTTTCAGCATGTAAGTTTGAATACTATGATGCTTATGAGGGAACCCATAAACATTTTTTGGGCCCTCCCAGAGACCTGGTTTAAAATAATATGGGTTCCCTTTGAAATGAATACAAGTGCTAATAAACCACTGGATGGGCCAAATTGTTCTTATCTGCCGACACATTCTATGTTTCTATACCACCAAAAATATTGTACATTGGTGTTTTGCAGCAAATATTGATGAAGGTCTTTAAAGTTTTTTTCTGGGCAGATCATTTTGTTAAAAAACAAGTCATGAAAAGTTAAAAATAAAAAAAGATGCTTTACTCAGCTCCACCGGCTGATCTTCCCACCGCTGCTGTTCCAAAGCTGCTTTGGTTCCTGCTGTTCTGCATTTTCAACACACTGCAAATGCCAGGAAAGGCTTGTTCAGCCAGTCTCTGACTGGGGCGGGTCACTGGTATTTCTGGCGTGCCAGGACAGGAAGTGGAGAATAGTGGGGACTGGAGCAATGTCAGGAGTGGCGAGGTATTCGGTGGAGTAAAGCATCTGTTATTTTAACCATCCATCCTTTTTTTAACAGAATGATCTGCCTAAAAAAGTCCACTTGGCCACACAGTTTTTTCTATTTGAGACCAAAAGTTTGTCGTGTTTAGCTTAGTTAATCTCCCTTTTTGAAATTTGATCTATGTTAACGAGACAATTAAGAAATTATGCTTTATTCAGTATAAATGTGTTAAAACAGTATGTAGTAATTAGGTGTACACTTTGATCCTTGTAAATGATGTGTGCTGTGCATAGCTGTTACTTGTCTGCAAATCTCATTGCCGCCCTTTAGAATTGCAGGTAATAATAAACAGGGTTTGAAGGCTCAATCACTTTATAATAAACATTCACGTAATGTTCTAATACATTTTATATATTAAATACCAAGATCTCTTCTTGCTGCCAGCGAATATGCACCTTCTTGTTTGCATTCAAAGGCTGAAAAAAAATTCCTGTTTTTGGTGATTTTTCCATTTCACTTTCTATATAAAAAAAAACCCCACCTAAAATCATTCAGTTTTCACACTGGCCTCTCGGCCTAATAATATTAATATAAAGGCTTTTCAGTAGCTATTGAATAATCATCACGGGCAGAATAATGGTCCCTTTACACGGGACGACGATCTAGCAAATTGTCGGAAAGGAAGCGCTCCTTCCCGAAAATCTGCTGATCGCTAGCGGAGGAGATCGGTGAATTTCCATGCAGTGATCTCCTCCAGAGTATGCGGCCGAGGGATCGCTAATGCCATCGTTCTTCCCCATAATGTCTCATTTTCCGGCAGCAGACTGGTTTGCACAGCACGATCTACGACTGGAAAATGATGATCTTTTGTGCTGCACAAAAGATACAATTACCTGATGAACGAGCGTTTTGCTCAGTCATTGGGTAATCGGCGGTGCATTTACACCACCAGATCATCACTAACGAGCGTTCCTAGCGATAATCTGTTCAATTGTTGGGCAGTGTAAAGGGCCTTTTACAATGATCGATATCACAAATTGTCTGAACAGAGCATGCCTAGAAAAATCTCCCATAGATATCAATGGGGTCCATTGTGTCTATGGCCCATGTGGCTGCTCTCAAAGAAAAGGAAGTCTTGACATATTTTAGGCCTTGTGGCCAATCCGAAAACTGCAAGATTTCTTTTTTTTTTATATAGTTAAAAAAACATGTTTAACATAAAAACTTTTTCTGATGACACATTCCCTCTACAATGTATTGCTCACACAGTAGCAGTGCTTGTTAGAAATTAAAGCTGATACCCTGGAAATGGGGAGTCATTAAAACAAAGTACGTTTCAGAACTTATACAGTGAATAAAGGGGTTTTTCCAGGAGTACGATATTGATATTGGATCGGTTGTGGCTCTCTGAAAAGGATGCAACACTTGTCCTAGAGCTGCGGTCCCTTGATAACATACCAAGCACAGTGTCATACATTGTATAGTGACTGTCCTTGGTGTTGTTGCCATGGCTTGAATGGGACTGAGCTACAACTAGGCCACGTGACCAATGAATGTGACCTTACTGGTCTAGTAAAAGGCTGCATCACTCAACGGAGAGAGTGCTGCAACCTCCTCAAACAGCCGATCGGCAGGGGTGATGGAAGTCGAACCCCCATTGATCAGATACTGATGACCTGTCCTGAGGTTAGGTTATCAATATTTTACTCCTGGAGAACCCCTTAAAGCTTTATTTCATAAAAGCTAGAAACCACTTTAAAGGGTGACATTTTGATTGGTAGGGGGGCCAGATGTTGAGACCCCCACCAGTCACTACAACAACGAGGTACAGGTGCCCTTCTAAGCTCTGTACCTATTCAGCACTGGTTGGCATTTATTGTGAGCAGCCACTTGTTATGTTGAAAGGGTCAGCCGCTCCCAATGGCTGCATGCTGTCCACATCATGGCCTGAAGACATGCATGGGCATGGGGCACCGTAGGTACAAGTTATTGAAAAGGAAGATTGTTCTGGCACCCATGGCAGTGCCATTAGTCTTACACAGTTTGTGCACAGCTGCACACATACATAAGTATTGAATATCAATGTTACGACAGGGAACTGTCAGAAAACACAATTTAACTGCAAACTTGTCAGATGGGAAGGAGTCTAGAAGCACATTCTAGTCTAATGTGATCTATTTTCCGCTGTACTGGATTCACCATAAAATATGCATGCAAGGCTTTCAGTTCCATTGTTGATTTTCCTTGTCGGATGCGTGCACAGAATAGAAACTGAATTCTAATTGTAGTAAGTAAACGCGGAAAATGAGCTGTAAGCGTGAAATAATGATTGTCCAGGGTGACAGTTTAATAATAGCAGCTTACGCGAAATGATGCATCCACAGTTACAGTGCATTACATCTTTTATAGCCAGTAATCTACTTTCCCTGAAGTAAATGCACCTCGATTTATTACTAAATTGTTTCACAAAAAAAAAAATTTAAAATCGCTTTTCCAAAGCCTTTTTATGGGGAGTGTTTTTTTTCCTATTTTGCTATATCTGTTCTGGACAGCTGGGGAGGTTACTTTGCTGCCATTGAAGCTCCCATAGAGATGGCCTCCCAATCTCTTCAGGGTTACGAGGTTGCTGTGGCCTTTCTATATAAATATACACATATTCGCCAACTCTTCCGAACAGGGGCGTAGCTAAAGGCTCATGGGCCCTGGTGCAAGATTTCAGCTTGGGCCCCCTTCCCATCAGTGCTTTGTGGCCAGGGGCAGGAAAGCACATAGCTTTTGTGTTGCCTGAAGCAAAAATTTAAACAGCAATCCTCCCCCTCCCCATACCAAATTCTTGACCAAACCCCTTCCCTCCAGCCAGAGGTGTAACTTGACGATCAAGCACTTTCTATGATATCAGTGTCTTCTTATGCACCACAATGGTCTTTGGGCCCCCTCAGGCTCCTGGGCCCAGTAGCGACTGCTACCTCTGTAGCCCCTATAGCTACACCCCTGCTTCAAAAATGTCCAGGAGGCGCCCAGAAAAAGGGCAAACCTCTCAGAAAGCAGCCAACCATGAGCTCTAACTGTACTGTCTGTGGAGGCGGGATGCTCCGTCATTAGACGCAGTCCGGGTTCCCATACGTGCTCTGAAAGGCATGATGTGTCACGAAAAGGGGTTTCACCTTCCTAGAAAGGGATAGGACCTAGGAAGAAGGGGCGTGCCCATGTCATGAACTGTCTCCCAGATTCCAAAGTTAGCAAGTATGAATATACAAAAAGAAGTGACTGCGTCTTGAGAGTCCTAAAATTGAGGATTAGTCAGACATAAATCCATGACTGTACCAGTAGATAGTCCATAAATACATAGGTACATACATACATTACATAGATAGATAGATAATATAGGCAAAGCATAATGATGCACCTGCAATATACTCCACCAGGTGGAAAGCCTCTTTTAGATATTTCTAAGAGCTTGGACACAATTTCCTGCTGTCCCATATTTTGCAACCTTATTAATATTAAGCAAAATAATGATCCTGAATTGTTAATCTTTTTACTGGTCTTAGTTATTATGTGATGCTAGTGTAGAATGAAACTTTAGGCCATTTGAGCTTTTTACTAAGTATACAAGCGACCTGCACCTTCATCACGTTTGGCAGAAGATCGAGCTCCGCTAATGTTTAATTCATGCTCTTTCGCTTAATTTCACTACATTAGTGTGTAATTTGTTTGTTTTATAGCTGTGGCTTTTCAGTATTCTGAGTTGGCATTTCAAAGCTTTCTGCTCAGGGAACAGTGTTCATGTAACTAAATAACACACTCCTATGTCTAAAAGGAGCCAAAGCAGTGCGTATACTGTGTGAACATGCTTCTGGATAGCAGTATCGTCCGGAAGATATCCACTTGATAATCTGTTAAACACGTGTGATACAATCTAATGCATACCTTCTACTTTGAGAATAGAAAGAAAGAATCTACAAATAGAGTAATATTGTTAACACATTCTTCTTCTTCTTTTTTCTATTTTATTTTATGTTATTCCTATCCTGACTTGCAGCCTGCATAAGGCTACTATCACATATCAGTTTTTGCCTGATCCGTCATGGATCAGCAAAAACACTTCTGCCTGGATAATACAACCAGCAGAATCGGTTATGAATAAATCCGGTTGTATTATCTTTAAAATAGCCATATGGATCCAACCATTGTAAGTGAATGGGTGCCGGATCCGTTTGTTTTTTTGTGTCCGAGAAAACTGATGCGGCACCATTGACTTACTTGGTGTCATGCCGGATCCGTCTTGCTCCACATCCCATGCCGGGAATGCAACCAAGCTGAACGGAATGCATTCTGATGCACTCTGTTCTGTTCAGTTCAGTTGTGTCCCCATTGACAATGAGTGGGGACAAAACAGCAGCATTTTCCTCCGATATTGAGATCCTCTGCTGGATCTTAATACCGGAAAAGAAAAAACGCAGATGTGAAAGTAGCCTTAGATTGGTTTTCTGGGAATTAAACATGGATGATCTGTCCTCAGGATAGGTCTTCAATATCAGATTAGTGGGGTTTCGACTCCCAGCACCCCTGCCGATCATTTTTTTGAAGGTTTTGTGCCCTTTCATAATATACCAAGCACAGTGCCATACATTATATAAGGGCAGTGCTTGATATTGCAGCTCAGTCCCATTCACTTCATTGGGAGTTCCAAAAATGCCATGTGATTGATAGATGTGACGTCTCAGACCAAAGTGCTTACCCAAGTCAACCTCTGATCGGCAAGGCTCGGACTTCTACTGATCAGATATAGATGACCTTTCCTAACAATAGGTCACTGATACTTAAGTTGGAAACAACCCCTTTAAAGTTCATAACTGCATTCACAAGTCTGCTGATCTCCAGTAATACAATGAGACAGTCAGATGGCTGTATACTGCCTGATGTAAAGGCACTTCCCAGAATGCAAATCACCAGAACAAGCTCAGCCAAGACATTGCACTAGCAAGTAATATTGGGGGATTTCCGCTCTAAACCAGCAGAATTGTGAATGTAGCCCTGGGCCTTAAAACAGGCTTTAACACAGTCTATGTACACATTAAGTAATGCCTTATGTAAATAATTAAGTGTTCTTGCATGACAAGACCACTTACTGTTATCTCACATATATATTCTTATTATTATAGCCAAATTTACCACCCTAACTCCTCCCACAGTTTTTACACTACATAGACAGTAATACACCGAAACGTGCGGATTGATGTGCTATTACTTTGTGGAACATGTCGCCGAATGGTTCACAAAATATCTGCGTTTTTGTGGCGAAATTGGTCCCAAAGGAATGAATGGTGAAATGTTCAAAACTAGAGTGGGAGCTGACAAAAGCTAGAGTGGGAGCTGAAAAATCAGGACATGATTTCTAAACTGGACCTTCCGCCACTTTTCAGAATTGTCGTGAAAGGGAAGCGTTGCGAGAGCAGGGAGGGGGTGAGCAAGAAGGGGCGATACATCTGTCTATGTTCACAACAGTTTTCTGGAGTAAATAAAGATAGAAACCTACAGCAGCTAGGAGACATCGATAGTGTGTCGCACTGCTTGCCGGAGGATGCAACAAATTCATGAGACTATTTATTTTTAGCTAAAAATCATTTTTGAAATTGGTGTTTATTACAAATATGGAGCCCTTTTTTTCTGTACAGGGCTGAGATTCTCTAATAGAAGGATCTGAATTTTCTCTCTGCGCCATCAGCTAGCTAGTCTCCTTTTCTTTGCTCTCTGACATTATAAACACTCATTATAGCTCAGCTCTTATCTCACTGATAAGAATGTGGCTTAAATAAATGTTTATGACCTCTTAGTAAATTAGAGATAAGGGTCATTAAATGATGGCTCAAAGTATGAAAGTATTCACACAGCTAGACAAACAGTTAACCCTTTGTCACAGAACGGCTCAATATTTTTGATAAAGACCAATTAAAAAAATGTTTTTTAGCCCAAAATTTGTAAAATACAAATATAACTTTGCCTCTGAAGGTGTACATAGCCTTTAAAGCTTCCATTGCAGATAATGGTAACTGCATAAACTCCTATGCACTGAGCTCCTCTTACTGGTAGCTGCAGGCAGACAGCTTTGTAATATGTAAAGGGAAGCAGGAGATTTATCTATATAATTATGGCAGTTTTCTGGTGTAAATACAATGAATTATGTTGTTCAGAATGAGCATTTCTTTTAAGTACCAGTTCCACGTTTTCCAACATAAAAGTTGGATAAAGTGGGTGAGATTGAGGGGGACTTTTTTTTATTACCATTTAAAAAATAATAATAATTTCTGCTTAAATTCTTTTTGAATCTTGAGTGTTGTGTTTTTCATTCTGTTACCTGGGAATGTGTAACACATGCATACTGGGAAACTGGTGGTGGGGGGGGCGCTATGTTTTGCTATGGGACCCTAGGAAATCTGTGTACGCCACTGTGTATACAGTGTTTTTTATACCTACATGGTATGGCACTTAATATATTTTGTGGGGTATTCTAATAAAATAATTTGATACCTTGAAAATGAGGTACATGAGGAACATTTTACCGTGAAAGTAGTGGTAGCCAGTGTCACATGAATTAGAACCTTTTCATTCTGGACATTGGTAGGGGTTCCAGCTCCTGAAACTTCTTTGATGCCACCCTTATGACTGGTTAGCATGTCTAAATTGTTAGTGGTATGGTTAAGTTGGTCTTTTTGCACTAATGTAGATGTAACCATAGCCAATTCACACAGATTTTGCAGCTAAAAGTAGGAGGTTTTAATAAAAATGAAGCAAAATCTAATTGTTTAGTATTTTTTAGCTGAACCAACTAATATCAGCATATTTTATTTTGATCTGCTTTCTGCTGTAGATATAATGATGCAGTAGTTTACCATGATTCTCTCATATATTTGCAGGCGCAGAATAAGCCAGAAATCAATGTGAAACAGTTCATTGAGTGGATGCGTTTGGAACCTCAGTCCATGGTGTGGATGCCTGTTTTGCACAGAGTAGCAGCTGCTGAGACTGCTAAGCATCAAGCCAAGTGTAATATCTGCAAAGAATGTCCAATTGTTGGCTTCAGGTAGGTTCATCCAAGTCTACTATGCCAAAAAAATCTAATATCATGGTAAATGATTTGTGTCCATGAGTAGTCACGTTTTATAACTTTAATTAAATACACCGTTATACCTAATGCAGGACCAAGGGGACATGGCATCATTCAGAATTAAGGTGACCTTAGATAGCTGTCAGCCAAGTCTTCTCACTTGGCCAAGCGTGTATATGTTCTCAATGGGGAAAGAGGAATAAGCTGCTGTTAAACTTCTCTGGTGATAGTTTTCCTTCCTTAACCACTTACCGTCACACTAACGCCGAAAGGCGTCATCTCTGCGGCGCTCCCAGGTCACACTAACGCCGATTGGCGTCATCTCGCGTGAGCCGAGATTTCCTGTGAACGCGCGCACACAGGCGCGCGCGTTCACAGGAACGCATAGTGCACAAGTTCTTCTACAGCCTGCCGGCCGCGATCATTGGCTGGCAGGCTGTAGATTTTTGAATCGCCGAATGAAAAGGTTATGTCAGACGCTATTTTCAAAATAGCGTCTGATATAACTGCTGCCTGGTCCTCTGGTGGTCCCTTTCGCTTGGATCGACCACCAGAGGACACAGGCAGCTCAGTAAGTAGCACCAAACACCACACTACACATTTACACATTACCCTGTCATTTATTAACCCCTTATTTAGCACCTGATCGCCCATATTAGACTCCCTGATCACCCTGATCACCCCCTTGTCCACCCCCTGTCACTGATCACCCCCCCTGTAAGGGTCCCTTATCCCCGCCAGTTAGTTAGCTACTTGCTAGGTAGTTTAGCGCCCAACCCACCGCACCGCAGTCACCGATTAGTCGCTGATTAGCGTCATCGCTGTCGCTAATCAGCACTAGTACTATATAGTATCTGTAAGTGATCAATACTGATCGCAATCAGATCTATATAAGTACATTAGGGTCACCTTAGGCTCTACAAAACGCAGTGTTCGCCCGATCAGGCCTGATCTTTTGCGCACACTTGCGTTCAGTCCGCTCCACCGCAGTGACAGAAATTATTTTTTCTGATCACTGCAAAAACACGGTAAAATCGCTGCGCCGCTATAAAGATCACTTTTGAGCTTTTTGGATCTTTATTAGCGGTCGCAGCTTTACTTCGCAAGCACTCCTTTTTGCTAGGTAGGTTTGCTCTTTTTCCTGGGTAGTCTCAGAGGAATACCCCCTAAATTTAGTGAACCCAAAATGTCAAACAAGGGGTATTCCGCTGAAGAGGCCTACAGGATTCTGGCCCTGATGGATGAAAGCGATGGGGACGACTCACCCGCTGAATCCAGTGGTTCAGAATATGAACCTGTAGACAGCAGTGGCACTCTAACCGCTAGTGAGGATGACGAGGTAGAGGTCCCTGCTACGGCCAGACGTACCCGATCCCATGTCAGGGTTCTGCCTACCCTGCATGATGACCCTCATTTGCAGCAGAGTGGTGCTAGCGCTGATCTTGTTTATGGTGCGGCATACACCAGCAGCGCAGCACACCCTGGACCTTCTACCAGCACTGCCGTATTCCCTGGTGAAGTGGCGAGCACCAGAAGGGCAGTTCCAGCTGGTACGGTGGCACGTGCAGTAACTCCCCTGTCGCAGCCACCGCGTTCACAGGCCCGTAGAACCCCTAGTCTCCCAGAGGTGCTGGCAAATCCCAATTGGCACTCCCCTGCTTCCGCCGCACCCGTATTGCCCCCTTTCACCGCCCAGTCTGGAGTTCGCGTGGAGACGGCTCATTTAGGATCGGCCCTTCAGTTTTTTGAGCTGTTCTTCACCGCGGATCTCTATGACCTAGTTGTGGCAGAAACCAACCGCTACGCCACACAGTTTATTACCGCCAATCCGGAAAGCTTCTATGCCCAGCCTTACCGGTGGAAACCAGTCACAGTTTCAGAGTTTAAAATTTTTTTGGGCCTTATCCTCAGCATGGGTCTAACTAAAAAAAATGTATTGCGGGCATATTGGTCTAAAGACCCAATACATTACATGCCCATGTTCTCTGCTGCAATGTCTAGGGCACGTTTTGAGGTCATAATGTGCTTTATGCATTTTACGGACAATAGCACCTGTCATCCAAGAGGCCACTCTGCTTATGACCGGCTCCACAAAATTCGGCCCCTCATAGACCATTTGTCATCCAGATTTGCAGATGCGTATACCCCTAATCAAAACATCTGCATAGACGAGTCCCTAGTACATTTTACCGGGCGCCTTGGCATAAAACAGTACATCCCCAGCAAGCGCGCCCGTTATGGGGTCAAACTGTATAAGCTCTGTGAAAGGGCCACAGGCTATACATATCGTTTTAGGGTCTATGAGGGAAAAGACTCAAAACTGGAGCCGGTCGGATGTCCTGACTACCTGGGGAGCAGTGGCAAGATTGTTTGGGACTTGGTGTCACCCTTACTCCACAAGGGGTACCACTTATACGTGGACAATTTTTACTCAAGCGTGGCCCTCTTTCGGCACTTACATCTAGTCGGAATTCAATGCTGTGGCACCGCGCGACCTAGTCGCCGGGGCTTCCCCCAACGGCTCGTTAGTACCCGACTTGCACGGGGGGAGAGGGCTGCCTTGTGTGACCAAGAACTGCTCGCGGTGAAGTGGAGGGACAAGAGGGACGTTTACCTTCTGTCCACCATTCACGCAGACACGACTGTCCAAATTGAACGGGCAACTGGAGTCATTGTGAAACCCCTCTCTGTCCACGACTATAACCTTCACATGGGAGGGGTGGACTTCAATGACCAGATGTTGGCTCCCTATTTAGTTTCACGACGCACCAGACGCTGGTATAAAAAGGTGTCTGTATATTTAATTCAATTGGCGATGTATAATAGTTTTGTTCTCTACAGTAAGGCTGGGAGAACAGGATCCTTCCTAAAATTCCAGGAAGAGATCATTTCGGAACTCCTGTATCCAGGAGGGTCCGTGCCCCAAGGCCCTGATGTAGTGAGCCGGCTACATGGCAGACACTTCCCGTCTGTCTATCCTGGTACCCCAACTCAACGTTCCCCAAGAAAAAGATGTCGTGTCTGCAGCAGAGCTGGAATAAGGCGTGACACCACCGTTTTTTGTCCTGACTGTCCTGACCAGCCTGCCCTATGCATAGGGGAGTGTTTCCGCAAGTTCCACACTCAGGTACACTATTAGTGTAGGGATCGCGTGACACAGGACAGGCACACAGGGCTATTAGGGCCCTTTCACACAGAGCTGCTACAAACCTCTCCTTTCACCTGGGATAAAGTGCATAATGTACTTTGCCACATCTCTGGGCGATTTGCGCTTTGCACATTGTCCCATGGGGAAGGAGAGGTTTGTCCTATAAAGGTAAAAAAAAAAAAAAAAAAAAAAATCACCGGTAAGCAAAAAAGTTATTGTTCTGTTTCAAAAGTTTATAAAAGTTAATGTTCTCTAAAGTTAATGTTAATAAATTGATTGCGTTGCGGCCTGTTTTTTTTATTTTTTTTTTTGACCTTCTAGGTGGACCAAGCGATCGACTAGCTGCAGCACTGATGTGCATTCTGACAGAAGCATTGCGCTGCTGTCAGATTACACACAAGTCGGTGTATGCGGCGCTGCAAGACGAGATTTCTCCTCTGCAGTAAAAGATACGTTTGCCGAGGCATATGAGCTGAGGAGGCGGCGGTGTTCATATACTTTGGCAAACACTTTGTATATATAAAAAAAATTAAAAAATCCCGGCAATGATTTATTCATCCACATCGATTGATGTGAATAGATGAATCTGGTTTGCCAGGGCATACGAGCTAAGTGGGTATGGATGTTGGGCGGAGCTCCTATGTCCTGGCAGACGCCTTTCCCCTCCTTTTTCTTTTTTTGGCAGAGATTTTTTCATCCACATTGATCGATGCGAATGAAGAAATCTGTGCCGTTCATTTTTTTCTTTCAGCCCAGAGGCTGAACGGAAAAAAAAAATCTCATTACCCGTATGCTCAATATAAGGAGAATAGCAGAAACTCCTAATGCTGGGCATACATGTAATGATTGCGGAGACCCTCAAATGCCAGGGCAGTACAAACACCCCACAAATGACCCCATTTTGGAAAGAAGACACCCCAAGGTATTCGCTGAGGGGCATATTGAGTCCAGGAAAGATTTAAATTTTTGTCCCAAGTTAGCGGAAAGGGAGACTTTGTGAGAAAAAACGAAAAAAATCAATTTCCGCTAACTTGTGCCAAAAAAAAAAAAATTTCTTTGAACTCGCCATGCCCCTCATTGAATACCTTGGGGTGTCTTCTTTCCAAAATGGGGTCACATGTGGGGTATTTATACTGCCCTGGCATTTTAGGGGCCGTAAAGCGTGAGAAGAAGTCTGGGATCCAAATGTCTAAAAATGCCCTCCTAAAAGGAATGTGGGCCCCTTTGCGCATCTAGGCTGAAAAAAAGTGTCACACATGTGGTATCTCCGTTCTCAGGAGAAGTTGGGGAATGTGTTTTGGGGTGTCATTTTACATATACCCATGCTGGGTGAGAGAAATATCTTGGCAAAAGACAACTTTGTATAAAAAAATTGGAAAAGTTGTCTTTTGCCAAGATATTTCTCTCACCCAGCATGGGTATATGTAAAATGACACCCCAAAACACATTCCCCAACTTCTCCTGAGAACGGAGATACCACATGTGTGACACTTTTTTGCAGCCTAGGTGGGCAAAGGGGCCCATATTCCAAAGAGCACCTTTCGGATTTCACAGGTCATTTTTTACAGAATTTGATTTCAAACTCTTTACCACACATTTGGGCCCCTAGAATACCAGGGCAGTATAACTTCCCCACAAGTGACCCCATTTTGGAAAGAAGACACCCCAAGGTATTCGCTGATGGGCATAGTGAGTTCATGGAAGTTTTTATTTTTTGTCACAAGTTAGTGGAATATGAGACTTTGTAAGAAAAAAATAAATAAATAAAAAATCATCATTTTCCACTAACTTGTGACAAAAAATAAAAAATTCTAGGAACTCGCGATGCCCCTCATGGAATACCTTGGGGTGTCTTCTTTCCAAAATGGGGTCACTTGTGGGGTAGTTATACTGCCCTGGCATTCTAGGGGCCCAAATGTGTGGTAAGGAGTTTGAAATCAAATTCTGTAAAAAATGACCAGTGAAATCCGAAAGGTGCTCTTTGGAATATGGGCCCCTTTGCCCACCTAGGCTGCAAAAAAGTGTCACACATCTGGTATCTCCGTATTCAGGAGAAGTTGGGGAATGTGTTTTGGGGTGTCATTTTACATATACCCATGCTGGGTGAGATAAATATCTTGGTCAAATGCCAACTTTGTATAAAGAAATGGGAAAAGTTGTCTTTTGCCAAGATATTTCTCTCACCCAGCATGGGTATATGTAAAATGACACCCCAAAACACATTCCCCAACTTCTCCTGAGAACGGAGATACCACATGTGTGACACTTTTTTGCAGCCTAGGTGGGCAAAGGGGCCCATATTCCAAAGAGCACCTTTCGGATTTCACAGGTCATTTTTTACAGAATTTGATTTCAAACTCCTTACCACACATTTGGGCCCCTAGAATGCCAGGGCAGTATAACTACCCCACAAGTGACCCCATTTTGGAAAGAAGACACCCCAAGGTATTCGCTGATGGGCATAGTGAGTTCATGGAAGTTTTTATTTTTTGTCACAAGTTAGTGGAATATGAGACTTTGCAAGAAAAAAAAAAAAAAAAAAAAAAATCATCATTTTCCACTAACTTGTGACAAAAAATAAAAAATTCTAGGAACTCGCCATGCCCCTCATGGAATACCTTGGGGTGTCTTCTTTCCAAAATGGGGTCACTTGTGGGGTAGTTATACTGCCCTGGCATTCTAGGGGCCCAAATGTGTGGTAAGGAGTTTGAAATCAAATTCTGTAAAAAATGACCAGTGAAATCCGAAAGGTGCTCTTTGGAATATGGGCCCCTTTGCCCACCTAGGCTGCAAAAAAGTGTCACACATCTGGTATCTCCGTATTCAGGAGAAGTTGGGGAATGTGTTTTGGGGTGTCATTTTACATATACCCATGCTGGGTGAGATAAATATCTTGGTCAAATGCCAACTTTGTATAAAAAAATGGGAAAAGTTGTCTTTTGCCAAGATATTTCTCTCACCCAGCATGGGTATATGTAAAATGACACCCCAAAACACATTCCCCAACTTCTCCTGAGAACGGAGATACCACATGTGTGACACTTTTTTGCAGCCTAGGTGGGCAAAGGGGCCCATATTCCAAAGAGCACCTTTCGGATTTCACAGGTCATTTTTTACAGAATTTGATTTCAAACTCCTTACCACACATTTGGGCCCCTAGAATGCCAGGGCAGTATAACTACCCCACAAGTGACCCCATTTTGGAAAGAAGACACCCCAAGGTATTCGCTGATGGGCATAGTGAGTTCATGGAAGTTTTTATTTTTTGTCACAAGTTAGTGGAATATGAGACTTTGTAAGGAAAAAAATAAATAAATAAAAAATCATCATTTTCCGCTAACTTGTGACAAAAAATAAAAAGTTCTATGAACTCACTATGCCCATCAGCGAATACCTTAGGGTGTGTACTTTCCGAAATGGGGTCATTTGTGGGGTGTTTGTACTGTCTGGGCATTGTAGAACCTCAGGAAACATGACAGGTGCTCAGAAAGTCAGAGCTGCTTCAAAAAGCGGAAATTCACATTTTTGTACCATAGTTTGTAAACGCTATAACTTTTACCCAAACCATTTTTTTTTTTACCCAAACATTTTTTTTTTATCAAAGACATGTAGAACAATAAATTTAGAGCAAAATTTATATATGGATGTCGTTTTTTTTTGCAAAATTTTACAACTGAAAGTGAAAAATGTCATTTTTTTGCAAAAAAAATCGTTAAATTTCGATTAATAACAAAAAAAGTAAAAATGTCAGCAGCAATGAAATACCACCAAATGAAAGCTCTATTAGTGAGAAGAAAAGGAGGTAAAATTCATTTGGGTGGTAAGTTGCATGACCGAGCAATAAACCGCTAAAGTTGTGGAGTGCCGATTTGTAAAAAAGGGCCTGGTCACTAGGGGGGTATAAACCTGTGGTCCTCAAGTGGTTAAAGTGTTTTTTGGGGATTTTAATAATGATGACCTATCCAATTAGTTAGTTGAAGAGAAGGCCATGGATCATGTGAAGGCAGCCTTCCCTTCATTGTTTACCTGCTCGTTGACGTCATTGCAGCGCTGAGCAGGTGTAATTACAACAAGCCACCCTGTTCAATTATATGGGTCATTCCTTTCCAAGTGTATAGGATCAGGATCCGCAATATCATAGTACAAAATACTGTCCGAGCGAACCAAATACCAGAGTGCAGCACAATATACTGCCCCAAAAGCTGTCCCTCTGTGGTGGCCATCAACAGCTGCCATTTTCTGTAAACAAAAAGGAGTTGAGGTCTGCACTCTTGTTGAATATGGGTGCACATGAAGGACTTTATTCCATCAGTCTATATCAAATAAATATTCATGGAACTCCAAATAGATTTGATGCAATTAGTTCATCTTTTAATAGCCAAAAATATCCAGAATACGATCCAAAATTATAATTGAGAATCAGTTTACAAGACACAGATTATAGAACCTAATGGACCTTCCTCTGCGGATCATTCTGTGGCAGTGCTGCGTGTCAGTCCTTCACATTGACACGCAGCACTGCCACAGAATTATCCACAGAGGAAGGTCCATTAGGACCGAAATGTCTGGTTCTATAATTTGTGGCTTGTAAATTGATTCTCAATATCATTTTGGATCGTATTCTGGATATTTGATTTTGCATATTAAATGATGAACCAATTGCATGAAATGTATTTGGAATGCCGTGGATATTGATATAGCTGCCATTTTCTGTCCTCCTCGAGTTATCTCTGAATGGAATATGGAGCAAGAGGCTTAGGAGGTGAGATGCAGGCCACAGCAGGTGAATTCAGGAGGGCATCTGCGGTCGCTGGCCAAGTACATGAGTACCTGATTCTCACATCGTTAATTACCGCCGAGAGCTCATTATGTAACTGGCCAGCGACAGATAGGAGGGAATGGGCGGCCCGCTGGGCATTGACCCACTGGAAGATTTCCCTGTGGGGTCTATAGCCAGTCTGCCCCTGATGACATTGATATCTCTCCCCCGGTCGACTTTGCCCAGAGTGCTCCTTTAAATTGTCTATTTGACTGCAGCTATTTTTGAATATTTTACATTGGTATTTTATTTACTTGAATTAACTTATTTTCTTTTCTACAGAATAACCTAATATTTTTCTCCATGTGTCCAGTAATATAATTTGGAAGCTACTTGTTTACCAAAAATAAAGGTCATCCATGCATGCATTTTAACAGCGCCTCTACAGTACTTGCTGAAGTGTCTTGGGAATAGAAGGATAATACAGTGGTATCATGTTTTCAGCCTCATGTTGTGTTTTGCATATTAATAAATAGGCTCATGTTCAAATATCTAGTTTTTATCTTTGAAAGCCAGAGAAGTCTTTCATCCAGATAGGACCAATCCATTATTTTGCCTAGTATCTTAATTAGCTGGCGCCATGCTGAGCATGTACAGTGTGAGACAGTCTTTTCTATGGTTCTAGTGTATGGATGTAAATATTTACCTCAATTGAGTTCAGTTAAAATGAGTTTTTCTGCTTCAAAAGTTTTATCAAAATATTTCTTTTTTTGCAAAGTTCATTATTTATTGCCATCTGTTCCCAATGGCGTTGCCAGTCTGTTTTTTACAGGATTTAATGACTGATATGACAGATCCCTTTTGATCTATATTACAGTGGACAGAATAGTGCAGTATTTAAATCCAACTGGAATGCAACCCTATAAAATCTGATTTTTTTATGAATGGTGTTGACTTCTAACACCAAGTACTGTACTTTTGCCTAGTTAACGTAACTGATGGTGATCTGTGGTTGTTGAAACAATATTGTGCTACACTTGTTTTCAGGTCTTTATGACCTATTCTCAGGATGATAATAAAAAAGAAAATGGGTGCACACAATTATACATACAAACAATAGAGCTAAGAAATGGGGATCATTCTAAATAAAAGTGGTATAATACCTACTATAAATGAGTCAATGGAAGCTCTTTGTGCACATATTTGATCAAATGTGTGTCGGGCCCATCTACCAGGCGTCAAGGTGGCTTCCGCAGATGGGTCCCTAGCACTAAATATACTGCCTCTCTTTGGACTTACCTAAGCCTACAATATTCAGGGCAGTGTAGGAGCTAAGTACTATTCTCAGGATGGGCCATCAATATCAACTCGGTTAGCGTCCAACAGCCAGCACCCCACCAATCAGCTGATCTCAGGAGCAGCCTAACAGTGGAAACAAAATAGTGGACAGGGACAGAAGACTATGTCCACTGTAGTGGCCATACTGTTATACTCCATCTCAGCTCCCATGCAGTTGAATTGGAGCTGAGCGGAAGTATGCCAGAGTGGCCACTACACAATGGATGGCTCCTTCTGCTTCCTGTTTTGCTTCTGGCTAAAACTGCTGAAAACAGCCGATCAGTGGGGGTACCGAGTGTCGGACCCTGACCGATCTGATATTGATGACCTATCCTGAGGATAGAGAAAATGTTGGATTGTGACGGCTCACCTAGTTTTTAATATGGGGCGGGTGCTCCAGCCAGTATAGACACACCCTGTCTATAAAGTAGAAAGTGTTTAGGAAATATAGGTTGGTTGTGCACACCTCATATGGAATATATATATATATATATATATATATATATATACAGAGACTTCCTTGAGTATGGTATTAAATATTTATTGTACATATACAAATAGGATAGTCAGGGAAAATTATAGTAATAAAATATTGGGTAAAATCACTGATATCTGAAATGTTTGTCGATGGACGTCTTTGTGTATGGTGACCGTAGTGTAATAAAACCTTTGATGTGGTTCAGTTCCTAGGGTGAATAACTCCAATAGATCACTATAGATAATGTGTCAGCAAACTATTAAATAAATAAATACAAGTGAGTGATTAAATTCACCTATAGTGCATTGATATAGTTCAATTAATCCACACTAACACCATAATATACTATGTGTAAGGGTATGAGGACCTGCAAAGAAGAAGAATTGAACAAACCATCCACAATAGGATCTCCTGGATTTAGTGTATAGAATAAAAGAAATGATTAAAATTACAAGACTTTCATTGATAACAAAGCTAAAAGTGATATAAAGCCACAATGGGGTAATGACCACAATAGTGAAACTGCATCCAGCGGATCAGCGATGGTCACACTGCACTGTATTGGGCAATTGTGTTTCGTCCAACAGTAATATTTCTTCCAGCAGTAATAGTACAAGAATTGGGAAACGCAGTAGTGAAATATAGATATAGACAAACCGCAATGCGTTATATTTCATGCAGCGGATCAACAGTGATCAACTATACTGTAGTGAGCAATTGTTTTGTCCAACAATAGTGAGAATTGTGTTTTGTCCAACAGTATTAGTACAAAAGTTATAATTCCTCCAGCAGGACAGCGATAATAAAACCGCACTGTGATATGCGGAGATTATGTTTTATTCAGCAGGTCTGCTCATCTTTGGTAGAATCTCAATATCTATTGAGGTTGATTACTCCCAAGTGTGTCACTATGTATCTTTTCTCCAGATAAACTACCATACAATGTATCGGTGTATCGGAACTTGCTAGCTGAAATTTCACATAAGTACAAGTTCCGTCATGCAGTCTTACACTCTCAGTCTATAGACCGGCTTATTAACTGTGTTAGTTCGCTTAAAAAAGTCGAGTGTTATGTCTGTTACTCACAGTTGGTTGTCTCCGGTTTTAAATCCTGGTATAGGCGACTTGGTAATATTGCGCTGTTTATGATAACACGCTGGTGTAGTTTGTATCTGTGGCCGTGGCATCCCACGTGCCTACAGAGGTCGCAGTGCTTGTACCTTCCGGAGTATCCTTGCAATGTGGAATGATTGCAGGGCCCAAGGTGCCGGTTAGCTTCACGTAGCTGTGATTGATGTCAGGTGCTGCATCAGCGAAATAGTTAGAGTGCTCTTGAAGACATAGGGGTCCGGTGTTGATGAATAATATTTGGCTTGGTGAAAGAGGACCCCCAGCCAAATATTATTCATCAACACCGGACCCCTATGTCTTCAAGAGCGCTCTAACTATTTCCCATATGCAGCACCTGACATCAATCACAGCTACGTGAAGCTAAACGGCACCTCGACAAACATTTCAGATATCGGTGATTTTACACAATATTTTATTACTATAATTTTCTCTGACTATCCTATTTGTATATGTACAATAAATATTTAATACCATACTCAAGAAAGTCTCTGTGTGTGTATATATATATACAAACCGGATTCCAAAAAAGTTGGGACACTATACAAATCGTGAATAAAAACTGAATGCAATGATGTGGAGGTGCCAACTTCTAATATTTTATTCAGAATAGAACATAAATCATGGAACAAAAGTTTAAACTGATAAAATGTACCATTTTAAGGGAAAAATATGTTGAATCAGAATTTCATGGTGTCAACAAATCCCCAAAAAGTTGGGACAAGGCCATTTTCACCACTGTGTGGCATCTCCCCTTCTTCTTACAACACTCAACAGACGTCTGGGGACCGAGGAAACCAGTTTCTCAAGTTTAGAAATAGGAATGCTCTCCCATTCTTGTCTAATACAGGCCTCTAACTGTTCAATCGTCTTGGGCCTTCTTTGTTGCACCTTCCTCTTTATGATGCGCCAAATGTTCTCTATAGGTGAAAGATCTGGACTGCAGACTGGCCATTTCAGTACCCGGATCCTTCTACGCAGCCATGATGTTGTGATTGATGCAGAATGTGGTCTGGCATTATCTTGTTGAAAAATGCAGGGTCTTCCCTGAAAGAGATGATGTCTGGATGGGAGCATATGTTGTTCTAGATCCTGAATATATTTTTCTGCATTGATGGTGCCTTTCCAGACATGCAAGCTGCCCATGCCACACGCACTCATGCAACCCCATACCATCAGAGATGCAGGCTTCTGAACTGAGCGTTGATAACAACTTGGGTTGTCCTTGTCCTCTTTGGTCCGGATGACATGGCGTCCCAGATTTCCAAAAAGAACTTCGAATCGTGACTCGTCTGACCACAGAACAGTCTTCCATTTTGCCACACTCCATTTTAAATGATCCCTGGCCCAGTGAAAACGCCTGAGCTTGTGGATCTTGCTTAGAAATGGCTTCTTCTTTGCACTGTAGAGTTTCAGCTGGCAACGGCGGATGGCACGGTGGATTGTGTTCACTGACAATGGTTTCTGGAAGTATTCCTGAGCCCATTCTGTGATTTCCTTTACAGTAGCATTCCTGTTTGTGGTGCAGTGTCGTTTAAGATTGTTCCAGATTCTCTGAGGCTAGGTTGCGACAGATAGGGCACAACTACACTGCAACATTTGTAGCGCAACATTTTGTTGCACCAATGTCGCGCAACAATTTTTATAATGGCAGTCTAGGGTGTCGCACTGCAACATGCAACATGCTGCGACTGCGACGCAACAGTCACAGAAAAATCCATCTCGAATGGATTTTCTGCGACTGTTGCGTCGCAGTTGCAGCATGTTGCAGTGCGACACCATAGACTGCCATTATAAAAATTGTCGCGCAACATTAGTGCAACAAAATGTCGCGCGACAAATGTCGTTGTGTAGACCTAGCCTGAATCTTCGGATGATGTTATGCACAGTTGATGATGATAGATGCAAAGTCTTTGCAATTTTTCGCTGGGTAACACCTTTCTGATATTGCTCCACTATCTTTCTGCGCAACATTGTGGGAATTGGTGATCCTCTACCCATCTTGGCTTCTGAGAGACACTTCCACTCTGAGAAGCTCTTTTTATACCCAATCATGTTGCCAATTGACCTAATTAGTGTTAATTGGTCTTCCAGCTCTTCGTTAAGCTCAAATTGACTTTTTCCAGCCTCTTATTGCTACTTGTCCCAACTTTTTGGGGATTTGTTGACACCGTGAAAATTGGAATCAACGTTTTTTCCTTTAAAATGATACATTTACTCGGATTAAATGTTTGATCTGTCATCTACGTTCTATTACAAATAAAATATTGACATTTGCCATCTCCACATCATTGCATTCAGTTTTTATTCACAATTTGTTTAGTGTCCCAACTTTTTTGGAATCCGGTTTGTGTATTCCATATGAGGTGTGCACAACCAACCTATATTTCCTTTCCTGAGGATAGGACATCCATATCTACAGACTGGAAAATCTAAATTTTATGTAGCTCTATCAAAATTTTGATGTTGCTCTAATTATGAGTACAGGTTTAGATGAGAAATGATGGGGCTTGACCACTTTAAGCTGCAGTTCCCTCTCTTTGTTGTCATCCTTGTGTCATCCCTGAGTCATATTAGAGAGCCTGGCTGTAATAAATATACTTTCTATTACAACCATTTAAATGACGTTGGCAGGCCAACATAATCCGTAGAGATATACAGAGATTGCCATCTGCCTCTGTATCTGTAGGGGCTCACAATCTACATACTAAACTAACTTATTAGTATGTTTTTTGGAATGTGGAGGAAACTCAATCAAACACCTAGAGAACATACAAACTCCATGCAGATGTCCTTGCCGAATTCAACCCCAGTTACTTAACACTTCAAGGCAACAGTGCTAACCGCAGCTCCTTTGTTCTGCTGATTGTTGAGGGTATCAGTAGTAGCAAAGACATAACTGTACCCTATCAGTATTTGCTCTAAACTATATACTCTTCTACTTGTCAATCAGGTTTGGAAAATGTAACCCTATATTTTCCAGGCTGCATAGCTTAGACAGAACTATTTAGTCTGTTTGCTTTCTGAGCGATGATTCTGGGTCACACACTTTCATGATAGGGGTACTTGGAGGTCTTCTTTCCACTACATTTATTATCCAGTCATTTAATGATCCTTTGTCGTATAGCCACATGGTCAGGTTTCTGCATTTAGTTTTGGAAGCCAAAATCAGGTGTGAACCATAAAAGAAGAGAAAGTATAAAGGACAGATCCAACATCCTGGTTTTGACTTCCAGAACTGAATCAGGAAACCTGAATGTGTGGCCATACCCTTAGGTCCTTAGGTTCTGAGACGACCCGTTGATAATTGATATCTCTGATTAAGCCGACACCATAGAAACACCAGTGCCATGCTTATTAGATGCTACAACAGTTTAAATGGACACCAATGATAATCTTCATAAAGTTGTAATTGCATGTTTCAGGCCACTGTTGTTTGCTCAATAAGGGAACTGCAGATTTTATGTTCTCCAGGATTCTTCCCGGAGATGTTTGCCGAAGTCAGGTCTTTTTTCATTTATGCTGTAAATACCTTTGAGGGAAGCTTATTACGGCTTGTTGTAGCACTTTTCATAAAACGTTATGCAGAGGCGAATGCGAGCGGCAAATTGGATTTTTACAGAGTTACATAGAAAATACATATTCTTTTATTTGTGTGTCTCCTCCTGGGTCATAGATTGCAGTATTAAAGCCATTGGTTCCAATATCAAGGTAATAAAGACTGGTATTCAAATTACATTTAAAATGTATTTTTCCCTATAAAAAGGGGACGTTTGGAACATTTACACATTTTTATGTTGTATTCAATAAATCTGCGGATATTATAATCTGCTTCTCTGGTTTTTTGGTGCTGATTCCTTAAGCTCTTAGAGCTCATATGACAAGGTTAATAAGGCTGCGCTCGTCATTGGTACTAAATTTACATGGCAATTAAAGGATAAGGTGCCCAAGACTGATTAAGTGGGAGTGAGTGTCAGAAACAAAGATGCATTAGTGGCTTCCAATAATTAATGGTTCTAAGCTGTGACATTGTGCTTAACCTGTTTTGTGATAAAAAAATAAAAAAATCTATATTCGCACAAGAGTTTAAAAGTTTTCATATAAATTAATTAACTTTTAATTGACAAGTGAATTTCACAGCATTTGTATTGTATTAATGGATTTGTCTAGCCACTTAAACGGAAAAAAATGCTTAGAATTCCTTTAAATGATAAAAGAAGTAAAATTCGTATTACCGATCCCACACTGCTCCCACTCTGACGCTGCGCAGGTCTTCCGCTGGTCTCTTTACTTCTGCTTCCTTGTCCCTCTCAATATGAACATGTGACTGATCAGCCAATCACTGACAGTGATTGGCTTACAAGTCCATCTTCAGAGGAACCACAAAGGAGAGACCTGGTGGGGGACCTGGAAGTGTTTTAGAATTTTAAAGCCTGCATTTTTTAATTAGTTTTAAATGGTTGGACAATTCATTCATGTGTTTGGGATGTTTTTACTATTAATTGGAATAAAAAGTTTTTATGACTAAGTATTAGTCATAAATATGGATAAGATCCATCGAAATGTGGAGTAAAAATGTCATATCTGTCATGTATGCAAAGCCCACATAATCTTTGAATTCCAACCTTAAACAATGGCTGCTGGGACCCCCAGCAATTAGTTGGGGAACCTGGCACCAAGTGTTCAATTCCCCAGTAGGACCACTGCCGGGGAAAGAAGCATTACAGAGTTATAATCAGTAGGCCATGTGTGTAATGCATGCTGGATCCTCTAGAGACTTTCTTTATCGAAACATTTTGAGATGAGGCCTCAGAATGAAGGGGTGGTTTCTCTTTTGTTCTCTCAGAATTCACTATTAAAGTATTTGAAAATGCATTTTCAGTCATGTTTAATGTAATTGCATGAGAAGCTGGTGCAACTTTCATCTTGTAAGTCCTCACTTGGAACTCCAATGGAGTTGCCCAACCAGGGCTCACATCATCCCTCTAATACCAGATGATTCCCTCTCCTGCACAGGATTACAGTGCTTGGCAAGAAGCTAGTGAAGATGCCTGGCCCTGTAATTTAAGGTGAAGAGGTAATGGCTAAGGGGCAAAGGTGGTAGTGAAGCAATGTACCTCGTTAGCATATACGATAAAGTGCATATTTCTCTACAACGGGGCCATCGATTTTAAATACAGAGGGATTGTTAGACTCGGTTTGATCAACCCTAATAGGCAGCATGCCTGGTTTAACAGGGTTAGATGCTCTTTAAAAGAAGTTTAGCCATCATGGAAATCTTTAAGACAGAAAATAAAAAACTTGGTATATAAAGTTTACTGGATGTACCTATTCCTTCGTTTCAGGTATCGGAGTCTGAAACATTTCAACTATGATGTCTGTCAGAGCTGTTTCTTTTCTGGAAGAACTGCAAAAGGTCACAAGCTCCATCACCCAATGGTGGAGTACTGCATACCGGTAAGTACTATAACATTTATAAGTGTTCCATATGGATCACAAAGGTTTTTTACTTTTTTCTAATCATGGACAACCCTTTAAAGAATAGGTTGTTGATTGGTGATTTTAGGTTCCACTTACTACCTTTACTTACTTTTTAGAGTGATTTGGAGGTAAAACTTGAGTTTTTATAGTTTACATTAATAAATCCAAATTCCCAGTCTAAAATACTTATAGATTTGTAGCATATCGGCATATATTCACACAGAAGTCTTTTGTATTTCTGTTCTCGGCATCACATGACTACTCTTTTCTTCACTCTACTTAAATCAGAACTTTTCATTCCCCAGTACAATCTTGAATTGATTTGCGCACCACTTAGCAGATGTGTGTGTCATACTTGAACAAGCTGGCATCAGTATCTGTCTCCGGCAGTTGAAAAGTATCCCACTGCCTCAAATTCCCTTTTCTTCATTGTCATTCTGTGTATTTAACTCCCTGCAAGAGATGTGAGACCTTTTATTTATTGCAGCATCATGCAGGTAGGAATAATCCATGTTCTCTTGATCATCAAGTGCTGATTTCCCGGTAAATGTGCATAAGTAATCCATGCTGATTGTTCTCTCAGAATTGTTATGTAGGCCTTGTATCACACATCCAAAACGTGTGGTTTTTTATGTTGCGTTTGAAGCTCACTTTAAAGAGCTGTTTGACATGCAGAAAGACAGTTGGGGGATTTTAACAATCAGAATTGCACTTAGAGTTGTCTTTCTTATGACAGTCTTAAAAAATATCTTGTCAATTGTGTATAATGTACAGCAGTTTTCTGCTATTAATAGTTGTTAAATTTGTCAGACAGCTTAGGCCCTGCCAACTCCTGCCCATGCCCATTAAAAAGTGGTGAGAGTGGTGTAAAAAGGGCAAAAGTCACACATTTGTGCAGAAAACAGGACTTGCGCCAAAATTCATACATTTTCTACGCCAGGAAACTGGGATAGAACATTATACCTTGATAACCCCTTTAATGACTTACTCCCATTTCCTAGTCCTGTAGTCCGTAGATATGTATTGGCTTAAAAGTGTCAGTGACCGTAAAGATAGTCTGCCAGCAGTTTTGACCGAGCAGAACTGCTGACAGCATTAGGTAAGGGCAGTAAAGAGCATACCTTTTGTGAACTTTTAATCCGCCATGCAGTGCTCCTGCAAGTGCACTGGACACAGTCCTTTTATGTTGGTGAGATCTGGAGAACCGTTTGAATATACTCCATGATGGTCACAGGAAAGGCAGCATGAACTCCCATTGAAAACAACATGAGGCATTTGTCAGTGTGGAATCCATGTGGAAATCTGATGACAAAATCCACCAGGATTCACACAATGGATTTTTTAGATGTTTTTTTTAATAGCTAATTTAAGTACAGGATGTAAACAATCTTGCTTTTTAAAGCGCTGTTCATACTTCCATCACAGCCTCTGTTTGAGTTTCCATAATATTTGACAAGCATATTGCACCATGCAACAATATTCTGTCAAAATGACCCTGAAGGACCCCACTATTAAGGGGCTTGTCTCACTTCAGCAAATGGCATTTATCATGCAAAGTTAATACAAGGCACTTACTAATGTATTTTAATTGTCCATATTGCCTCCTTTGCTGGCTTGATTCATTTTTCCATTACATTATACATTTGTTTCCATGGTTACGACCACCCTGCAATCCAGCTGTGGTGGCCATGCTTGCACACGATGGGAAAAAGTGCCAAACTATGCGCCCTCCCGCAGTCTCGAACACTAGAGACTTCAACACCAGTGGCGTACCTCCTATTGAGGCAGACCATGGAGCTGCTATGGGGCCTGTGGAAAAAAAGGGCCTGCAGTGGAGGATAGACCCCGCCCCTAATTACACTCATTGTGTCCAGTGGAGAAAGCTAAAGGACCTGTGATGATGTCATCACAGGTCCTGTATATTTAGTAAAGGAACTGCACAAAGAATGGTGTAGTTCCTAGGTTAGACAGGACCATCTGCCAGGACCTGTGATGACATCATCTTCAGCAGTGGACACAGGTATGTAGTATACTCAACAGTGTACTGATATATGAGGTACGAGGTATAATAGATGCAGTGTGTACAGATATATAGTATATACAACAGTGTATTGATATGTAAGGTACGAGCTGTAATTTATACCTCATAGTTCATATATCAGTACACTTATGGCCAGGAACGGGTAGTGGGAGGGGCTATGAATGGGGCTTGGGAGCCCAATTTAGATTCTTGCTATGGGGCCCAATGACTTCTATGTACACCCCTGTTCAGCACCTTTTCCAATAGTGTGCAGCGCAACCTCCACTGCTGGATTGCAGGTCGGTCATAACCATTGAAAAAAGCAGTGTATAATGTGATGGAAAAATGAACCCAGCCAGCAAAGGAGGCAACATGGATAATAAAAATACATTAGTAAGTGCCTTGTATTAACATTCTCTACATAAGAAATGCCATTTGCTGAAGTGAGACAACCCCTTAATGTCAAGGGGGTCCTTTGGGCACCGTTTGTATCCATTGTGTGGCAGATTGAACACTCCATTATTTTTGTTTTTCTGCTGTTCTAACAGAAAATTGAAAAACTTGACGAAAGTGTGAACAGAGGTTAACTGATCTTCACTTGGACAACCAGTTCATCAGCGACTGCTACACCTTCCCTTTATGAATCACATGTGAATATTTTGGTTTTAAAGTTCAGTGGTCTTTAAGGCTCCATAATCATATTAGTTATTTTTGCACCATTACAGTTTGAGTGTATTTTGCACCAAACTTGAAATAAAACATCCACTGAATGCTGATCATATTATAGTCTGCTTTAACATCTTTACAGCTGAGTTTTCCCCAAATTCCCAGGAGCGCATGCAACTGTAATTCCTTTCAAGACGCTTTATTTTTTTAGTAGTAATAAAGACATATATTTTCAGAATGATTGCTTAAAGGCAAGGCAGGCTATAAACAACTTATTTCATCATTTAGCCACTTGGAAGAAGCACTTAGCACTCTTAAAAGGAAATGATTTTCTTTGTCTGTAAGTGGAAGAGATTTTGTCTGCGTAACAGTTCTTAAGGCTAAGTTGGAACTTTTCAACCTTACTAAAATACACTTATTTTGTTGTTATGCTTGAAATCCTCTGAGGCCACTCTTGATACTTGTCTCCCAGAGGATAGAACGATAGTGATTGTTATTACTGTTGATGTGCTGTTTGTACAATGAGGCATATCATGACAGGCAACATGTCAGGAATGACTGCTATAAGCACTGGTTTATATCCTATGTCATACATAATAAATGACACAACTGCTTTTAAGATGGCTTGCAGTTAATAATGTCCCACCCTTGATTGTTCTCCCCCCTCCCACGAGCCTTGGCAGCAGCTTCTTCATCTTCTTCTTCTACTTCTCTACTAGACTTCATGGACCAACTCTCCCTTTGTGATCCTTGGAGAGTTGTGGACTCCATGGCCAAAGATTACACATGCCATTCTCTTTCCTACCAGTGTTTTCATGAATAGATTACTTTCTTTGCTCAACTTTTTGCTCAACAGCATGATTCTCGTATCCACTCCATTGTTATTTCCAATCATTCCCCTGTTACATTGGTTTTAACTATGAGCAAACTGTACCTCCGTAAAAAAAAATTGAAAAAATTCCCGTCCTGCCTGCCAGATTGTAATGATTTCAAAACCTTTCTTAGACAACACAGGAATAACTATATGGATGACAGTATCATTGATAAAGAAGGTACTCCATTGCTATGGTGACCTCAAAAACGGCATTTCTAAGCATCTTTTGGACTCTTTTTTACACACTCATTCACACTGGCAGGTACAATTGTTGCTAAATAAATGTTATAGTTGGGGCAATAAGACAGGTAAATTTTTGGTGGCCTTTACTAAATGTAGGCAATCTTACAAACCAGTACTTCAGCTGCAGAATCCTCTGACTGACACCTCTAATTCTACAGAAATCACTCACATACTCGGTGACTATTTTAAAGACCACTATCGGAGAGTCCCTGCTAATGTCCCTGATATTTATTCTGTTCTAGACTTTGTTAATTTACTGTCTTTAATACAGACCAAAGGGAATCATTAGATTCTGCTATTTCGAAGGAAGAGGTGCATTAGGCAGTTTTGCTGCGTCTGACTATTAAAACACCGGGTCCAGATGGTTTTTCAGCAGAATACTACAAAATTCTATCTCCTGACATAATACAGTACCAACCTTGACCAGCTATTACCTCCATCCTTATTCATGCAACTTTTATTGACCGTTTTATTGATTCCCGCAGAGTACTCCCTAAACCTGGCAAAGATCCTTTAAATGCCCAATCTTACCAAAACTCTTGGCAAAAATGTTGATACATTTTTTTGCAGTTAATACTCCCCTGTCTTCTCTGAGATGCTCACACAGGCTTCACGCAGGGCAGAAGCATTTTTGCAAATGTTACTATGGCCGTGGTCTCCACAGCATTGTCTCATAACCCACTATGTTGATGACTCTAGAGGCCTTTGATAAAGTAGCCTGACCTTTTCTTTATGCGTTGTTAGAAGAAATGTTGGCGTTTTGTTTAAGCAATATATCCAATTCCTCCACATCAACGATACTAGCTGTGTGACTGTTAATGGATAGAATACGCTGGTAATTTACCTTTTCTGAGGGGCTAAGCAGAGATGTCCCCTCTCACGCCTGCTACGTAATCTTTAAATTGACCATCTCCTGCATCATATGATGTGTACTTCTACCTTTCAGTTATGTCATCATGGTTACTTGTTCTGTTACCCCCTTTCCCCTTTCTGTTCCCCCTCCCTTTCCCCTTCTCCTTTCCCAGAAGATTGTGAAGTTTTGGAAGCACATTAGTCATCTATATTATCGGATGCATCTGATGATGCTTTCTATGCAGTTGCTTTTATTAATGCATTCATATACCACTTCTTTTTTCTTTTTATTCACAATTTCAAAAGATTTAATAAAAACAAAGTTAAAAAAATATCATACTTACCCCAATTTTTAGAACACAAGTGAATTATAGAAGGAAAAATGCTGGCTCTGCACAATATGCATATATATATATATATATACACAATTATCTGAGCTCTGTGTTGATATTGCAATGGCCGTGTTTCATAGCGGTACATTAAGGCACACAATATTTGAGACCCAATACATCTGAGATGGATCAGCCAGCAAAAGGTACAGTATGTAACAGTAGCAGAGTGCTGAAAAATACATAGAAGTCAATGGATATTGACGATCTCGCATCAATGGTGTCACATTTCTGATAACTCTTATTGAAAAGAAGTACAAATGAAAATGCACTGGGCCTTTCCACGTGACATTCTAGTACAGTGCATTATCAGTGAGAGTCCCAAGAGTTTCTTGGTCCAGCCTTATAATGTTCTAACTGTTGTTGAAGGGTGTTGTCTGGTTTAGAAAACCTATTCAAAAAGGGGATGCCCCAACATTAAATCATACTTTTATATCATTCGCCTTGAAAAACATATTACTTTTTTAATTTACTTTCTGTTACAAAGATGTTCCATATCTGAGATATTCCATTTACTTTATTATGATGATGCCCCCTGGTGTTCAATCTGTATAGTAATGTGCACGTCCTGCTACTGAAATGAATGAGCAGATTGCTCATGCTCATTCCCTACTTCAACTGCCACCAGCTATATCTACTGTTACAAACTGTGACAATTAGGGCTCTGAAAGACACAGATACTGGTCATGCGCGTTCCGCACATGCTCCAAGTCATGTTGTAACATTGTGGAGAACATGGCACCATGTGAAATACATGAGCTGAGCTCTGATGGGGGTCTGATCTGAGCTCTGATGGGGGTCTGATCTGAGCTCTGATGGGGGTCTGATCTGAGCTCTGATGGGGGTCTGATCTGAGCTCTGATGGTCGTCTGATCTGAAAGGGTGGTCTGATCTAAGGTTCGATATAGAGATCTGATGTCTGATATGGGGGTCTGATTTGTAGTCTGATGAAGATTGGGGTCTTATGAAGATTGGAGGTCTGTTCTGAAGTCTGATGAAAAAAATTTTTTTTTCTTATTTTCATTCTCTAAAATCTAGGTTTGTATTATCAGGTGCATCAGAAAGGGAAAAATACGATACTCTTCCATTTCTGAAATGTTGCAATGTCTTTTCTGTATTGCTGCTATGCAGTGTAACAATGTTTTATAGGTGACTGCAGTTGTATGGAAAATGTTCTTGCTTTTCCTTCCTTTTTGTTGGAAATGGGAAAATATGTACCTTTCCTTTAATACGCACACTGAATTATGTTGTATTCTCTTTTAACAAGCACTTTTTCAGTACAAAGGCTTTTTTTTGGCAAGCCTACATTTGCTAATGAAGCAAACATCAGTTGGCACGGGTACATGTTGCTTATCCGGTGATTACTGAACAAGTGAAAATGGAAGATAATGCACCTGACATCCTGATATTTAGTTCTTGGATGTTAAACTTATATCTGCTGACATTAAAAAAAAAAAGTGACAGGTCTTTTGGAGTGATACACAGTGGTTAGTAGCTACCAAAAGTGGTCCAAGGAAGGAGAACCGGTAAACAGATGACATGGTCATGAGCTCTCAAAGCTCATTTATGCGCCTGGAGAGGGAAGTCTATCCCTTCTGGTCTGTGGTATAAGACAAAAGTCACCAAAGTGATTCTCAGTTTAGTAGAACAACTATGTTTTTGTGAAAGGTGCCTGTTTGCACTATACATTGTATAGTACAAGTTTTCTTGATAAAGAAAGAGATAAAGTTGACTGGTCATTCATTTTAGGAATGTAGCAAAAGATCCAGGTTCCAGCTTCAGTGGGTGAGGTACCCACAGTTTTCAGTTACCATTCATTTTCATTGCCATATTGGAATTATTCTCGTGCCTTCTTACTTGCTCACAGTTTGCTGTGTACGTGCTTCTTTTGAATGAGATGAGTATAGATATTCAGAAGTTCCATTATTAATTAATTATAAATAATTATTGCCACACATATTACATTTAATTTAAAGAGACCTTGTCACCACAAAATGCAGTGCAATCTGCAGGCAGCATGTTATAATGTAGGAGGAGCAGAGAAGATTGATATAGAATTTGTAGGAAAAGATTCAGTAACGTGTAATTTATACTTTTAAGCCTTGTTTTTTCCCCTGACTACAGTTGTACATGGGGCCCTCTTTACTAGTGATTGATGGCTTTGTGTGTGTATACATAGATAGCTGTCAGTCACTAATAGTTCTACACAGGAGAGGTGTTAGCATTGATTGATAGCATTCTCTGTGTAAGTGTGTATACAGACATAGCTGTCAGTAACAGATAGCTGTACACAGGGGAGGTCTTATCAGTGATTGATAGCTTTCTCTGTGTAAGTGTGTATACAGACAAAGCTGTCAGTAACATCTATACACAGGGGAGGTCTTATCAGTGATTGATAGCTTTCTCTGTGTAAGTGTGTATACAGACAAAGCTGTCAGTAACATCTATACACAGGGGAGGTCTTATCAGTGATTGATAGCTTTCTCTGTGTATACATAGATAGTTGTCAGTCACTAATAGCTGTACACAGGGGAGGTCTTATCAGTGATTGATAGATTTCTCTGTGTAAGTGTGTATACAGAGATAACTGTCAGTCACTGATAACTGTACACAGGGGAGGTGTTATCAGTGATAGCTTTCTCTGTGTAAGTGTGTATTCAGACATAGCTGTCAGTAACTGATAGCTTTATACAGGGGATGTGTTATCAGTGATTGATAGCATTCCCTGTGTAAGTGTGTATCCATGGATATCTATCAGTTACTGATAGCTGTACACAGGGGAGGTGTAATCAGCTATTGGTAGCATTCCCTATGCAAGTATGTATACAGAGATAGCTGTCAGTCCCTGATAGTTGTACATAGAGGGGTTATCAGTGATTGATACTGTTCTCTGTATAAGTGTGTATACAGAGATAGCTGTCAGCCACTGATAGCTGTACACAGGGGAGGTGTGATCAGTGATTGATGGCTTTGTGTGTGTAAGTGTGTATACAGAGATAGCTGTATACATTGGAGGTGTTATCAATGATTGATAGCATTCCCCGTGTAGGTGTATATCTATAGATAGCTGTCGGTCACTGGTGGCTGTACACAGGGGAGGTGTTATCAGTGATTGACAGTATTCTCTGTGTAAGCTTGTATATAGAAATAGCTGTCAGTTACTGATAGCTGTACACAGGGGAGGTGTAATCAGCTATTGGTAGCATTCCCTGTGTAAGTGTGTATACAGAGATCGCTGTCAGTCACTGATAGCAGTACACAGGGGCGGTCTTAAGTATAGTAAGAGATATAAATTTATAAATTACACGTTTAACTCAATCTTTTCTCACAAAACTGTAAACCAATCTATTCAGCTCCTCCTGTTCTGTAACATGCTGCCTGCAGATTGCACTGAATTTTGTGGTGCCAGGTTCTCTTTAAAAGTGCAGTAAATATGGCAGTAATACAGTATGACCAGCTGTACGTTTATTTCACTTTGTAGGGAAGTGCTAATTTTGTATTAAAATTTTAATCCCAGACTAATATATTATATCCTATTTAGGGGAACACATGCCTATTTGATATTCCAGGTGTTAATTGCATTTCCTTTTTGTTATAAACGTGCTATTTTTTTCCTTCTTGTGATTGGACTGGTGCCAAAATTTGTCATTCTGTTTTTTTGTCCACGAGTCAAACTTATGTGTTAATTATTATGCAGATTTAGTGGAACACTGTCAATCTGTGAGGCTGGAGGACAACTCCTGCCAAAGTTTCATTATTTAAATTGCTCCGTCTTCCAAATCCGTCTAGTGCAATAGGTCTCAAATGACACAATGGAAATGGCAATAAGCCAATAAACTGAAAAGTTACATCTGCTTAGTTTAAATGGCTTATTTTTATTTTTTTTTCTCTCCAGACTACATCAGGGGAAGATGTCCGAGACTTTACTAAAGTGCTGAAAAATAAGTTCCGTTCCAAGAAGTACTATGACAAGCATCCCAGATTAGGCTACCTACCAGTGCAGACGGTGCTTGAAGGAGATAACATGGAGACGTAAGTCAGCTGCTAAGAACTCTACACTTAGCTTATGTTTTAGGAGATAACTTTGTTACCATTAACCTGAAGCAACCAATTTGTTCCATAAAACGGCATCTAACATAAAATTTAGGGCGTTCTATGGCTAAAAATCACTATAAAAACATAAAAGGGAATCTGTCACCTGGTTTGAGCAGATTAAGGTGTTACTACTGCCATGTACAATAAAATCGGCCATTATTGATTCCGCTACCACGGACCACAACGGAATTCGGAATCCATATCGGGATCCTCCGCTAACCGGAAGCCGAACTTTAGACGCCGAACTTAAAACAGAAGTTCGCTCAACACTAGACATGAACAAAAATGTTGCTTTGTATAACCCATAGCGTGAACTGATTTTTAGCAGGTTCCAAACTTTGTTCAAACTTAGTTTTATTTTCTAAGACATTTGGTTAACTCCTAACTGTTGGAGGTAAAATAATTTAATTTTCTATAGATTTTTTTTAATTTCATTTTAATTATTAAAGTCAATGAGCAGATTAAACCTGTCTCCTCTCCTGTCTGTTTTAGTAACTACTTGCATGTTATAACAATTATAAAGGAATGGCCCAACGTAGACTCATAAGAATAGATGCTGCAGCATTGTTTTTTACATGGAGAATGCAGGTAGTTACTAAGACATGTCAGGAGAGGTGACAGGTCCTCTTTAAATGGCAGGAAAGAGCTCTGTCTGACCCCAGCCATTTCCTTGATGCTAACAAGTGAAGGTTCAGCAATGTCTGCAGGGTGCATCTTGTTACCACAAATCTCTGATGACTGCAACCTGATTTCATTACGGTTTATGTATACCGGAATTTTATTCACAGTCGTTTCCTTGGACACGCTTCTGGTTTTCTCTGTATTGTTCTACACTGCTATTATCTCCTGGCACAACGAGGCTTTTCTGACCTAGCTTCAAGCTCTATTGAACCTCATTGCAATTCCTGGCACATTTATAAAGAAAAAGATTTATTATAGCAGTTATCCTGAATGAGATTGCCATGGACTGCAAGAAAATGTGCTGCATTAGTGCTGCCGACTGTTTGGCGTTTAGCAGTCTGCCAGAAACCTGCACTGGAGCTTCTGTTTTTCCTGTGTCTTTATTACTCTCTTGGGCGTGAAAAAATATTTGGGCTTTTTGGTTTTTCTTCTGTCGCTGTTGTGGCATTAAAGTTTTTCTCTCTTGGTTTCCTCCTTGTTCTTTTACAGCCCTATTACTCTCATCAGCATGTGGCCTGACCAGTTTGAGTGAGTATAATGTCTATGTCAACCTTCCCGACGAGTTCTGCTACATTATTCTATTAAGTGTAATATTCCACACTCAGCAGTTTGTCATAAAGTGTTTTCATGTAATCTTATTTCATCAATTATTTTTTTTACAATTTTTTTCTAGTCCTTTGCAGTCCCCTGAACTTTTTGATGATGACACACATTCCAGGATAGAGCAGTATGCCAGCAGGTAAAGATATGCATTTGTTCGGAATGGTATACACTGCGTGCAGAATTATTAGGCAAATGAGTATTTTGACCACATCATCCTCTTTATGCATGTTGTCTTACTCTAAGCTGTATAGGCTCGAAAGCCTACTACTAATTAAGCATATTAGGTGATGTGCATCTCTGTAATGAGAAGGGGTGTGGTCTAATGACATCAACACCCTATATTAGGTGTGCATAATTATTAGGCAACTTCCTTTCCTTTGGCAAAATGGGTCAAAAGAAGGACTTGACAGGCTCAGAAAAGTCCAAAATAGTGAGATATCTTGCAGAGGGATGCAGCACTCTTAAAATTGCAAAGCTTCTGAAGCGTGATCATCGAACAATCAAGCGTTTCATTCAAAATAGTCAACAGGGTCGCAAGAAGCGTGTGGAAAAACCAAGGCGCAAAATAACTGCCCATGAACTGAGAAAAGTCAAGCGTGCAGCTGCCAAGATGCCACTTGCCACCAGTTTGGCCATATTTCAGAGCTGCAACATCACTGGAGTGCCCAAAAGCACATGGTGTGCAATACTCAGAGACATGGCCAAGGTAAGAAAGGCTGAAAGACGACCACCACTGAACAAGACACACAAGCTGAAACGTCAAGACTGGGCCAAGAAATATCTCAAGACTGATTTTTCTAAGGTTTTATGGACTGATGAAATGAGAGTGAGTCTTGATGGGCCCGTGGCTGGATTGGTAAAGGGCAGAGAGCTCCAGTCCGACTCAGACGCCAGCAAGGTGGAGGTGGAGTACTGGTTTGGGCTGGTATCATCAAAGATGAGCTTGTGGGGCCTTTTCGGGTTGAGGATGGAGTCGAGCTCAACTCCCAGTCCTACTGCCAGTTTCTGGAAGACACCTTCTTCAAGCAGTGGTACAGGAAGAAGTCTGCATCCTTCAAGAAAAACATGATTTTCATGCAGGACAATGCTCCATCACACGCGTCCAAGTACTCCACAGCGTAGCTGGCAAGAAAGGGTATAAAAGAAGAAAATCTAATGACATGGCCTACCTTGTTCACCTGATCTGAACCCCATTGAGAACCTGTGGTCCATCATCAAATGTGAGATTTACAAGGAGGGAAAACAGTACACCTCTCTGAACAGTGTCTGGGAGGCTGTGGTTGCTGCTGCACGCAATGTTGATGGTGAACAGATCAAAACACTGACAGAATCCATGGATGGCAGGCTTTTGAGTATCCTTGCAAAGAAAGGTGGCTATATTGGTCACTGATTTGTTTTTGTTTTGTTTTTGAATGTCAGAAATGTATATTTGTGAATGTTGAGATGTTATATTGGTTTCATTGGTAAAAATAAATAATTGAAATGGGTATATATTTGTTTTTTGTTAAGTTGCCTAATAATTATGCACAGTAATAGTCACCTGCACACACAGATATCCCCCTAAAATAGCTAAAACTAAAAACAAACTAAAAACTACTTCCAAAAATATTCAGCTTTGATATTAATGAGTTTTTTGGGTTCATTGAGAACATGGTTGTTGTTCAATAATAAAATTAATCCTCAAAAATACAACTTGCCTAATAATTCTGCACTCCCTGTATGTCCAATATGTGTATATGAAATATAGTTGGTTCACTTGCAAATAATGGGTCAGTTGCATAAACTTTGTAATACACTATTCATATCAACTTGGTTAAAGGGGTTATCCAAGAGTTACAAAATACCTCAGAGAGTAGCCGACCTATGGTGGGGTTCATACTTACTTGGTTCCCTCCATTGGGTTCCGGCTCCATTGTTCCCCGGCCATCTCTGCAGCTCGGCTATGCTCTGGCATCTAATCTTTATTTTTCTCAGCAATGTTGGCACATATGAACATGAAACCAACACAGATGCCTTCAGCTGCCAAGCGCACATGTAACAGGTCAGCCAGTGTCGTAGGTAGAAATCTGACAGATGTTCTTTAAAAATATTTTATAGATTTTTTGGGTGATTTTATTTTTCTTGTTGCTATCTGTATCTTAAAAAAATCATAAAATTCTGTAATTTTCACACTGATCACAAGGCATAATAATTTGTCAAGACTTCCTGTTGCGTACTGATTTATTTTCAGCAGTCATCTCATTATAATCACAGGCAGGATTAGAATGACAGATATCACCTATATATAGATAACACAGGATCCACCATTCTTAATAGGTGATGTCAAAGCTTATCTACTCCTTCCTGACCCCTGCACAGATCACAGAGCAATGCTTAGAAAACTCCCCCATATAAGTCACTGTGTCAGTGTCACGGCTGTATGTGAGCAACAATTGTATACACAGTAAAAGAGCTACTGACCGGACCCCAAACTAGGGAGGATAAAGGGTGACCCCTGTCCGACCCTCAAAGCTCTCCCTATGCTGCTAAAGCACATGCCCGGATCCAAATGGCGGAACGAGGCATGCCCACGTGCCTAAGACTGATGACCACTGTAACCCCTACAATAGTGGAAGGGGCACGGCCACCGGTGCCCTACTCAGTATATGGAGGGAACCGTGGCCACCTCAGATCCAGTCAGAAAATAATCAGGTACACAACAATGTCTGTACACTTAGCTGAAGGTGTTGCAGCCGCAGAGAAGACGACCCAAGGACAGCTGGCAATATCCGGAGTGCTTGCTGCAGCAGAACACAGGTCCAGTGAACTGATAGCTACAAGTGAAGATACTAAAGCAAGAGCTACAACTGAAATGAGAACTATAATCCACGCCCTACAATAGGAGGAGGGGTGATATAAAGAGAGGGAAATCAAACGCATGAGGAACAGCTGGGAGGAAGGAAACCAAAAGTAAACAGAGCAGTGAGAACTCCTCCCAGCTCTAGTAGTGACATCATCACAGGGGTGGAGAAACAGAGCTGTGAGAACGTCCCAAAGCTCTGGTAGTGACAGTCAGCTCCTGTCTATGGAACATGTGGCTGCTGTCCTATGTCAAGGAAGTCTAGACATATTTTAGGCCTAGTGGCCAAAATATGGTGAAAATTGCATGATTTTAGATTTTTTTTTTTTTATATATACAGGTAATAGTGACATGAAAAAAATGAAAAATCACAAAAGAAAACCAAAAATATATTTACCATAAACAATATATTTACCATTTAAACAATAGGTCATTTTCTGATACATTCCCTTTAGCGGGCTTAAAAACTCACAAGCCGTAAGAAAAAGGCTTTGATCTCAACCTAGTGGAACATATATGATTTGAGTCTCTGAGAAGATTGTCATCTCCTGTTAACTTAGAGTAGACGTGAATAGAAGAGGGCGCAGAGGCAGATAATGCTGCTGTTTATTACAAAGCTGAAACGCAACATTTATTTACATATTTATTAAAAAAATATATATATATTCCGTCATCACCACAGAGCTGTCCTCGAAGTTTACCGTACTTCAAAGCAGAAACACTTACTTGAAACCTAATTTACAACCAAAGCCTCAGGAAATATCAACGTTGCTGATAGAAAATTAAAGGGGCAGATTCTAACACTTGCGAACCTACAACTATAGAAACGTTTTGGAATGCATATTTTTGTGTTAGTTATAGAGACACACCCAGAAAAAAAGTGTTTACCCCTTCCCCCACCATTTGCAACTGAGCTGGTATGCTTAATCATTTGTTTAGTAAACTTACATATCAATTTATTTTAGTATTTTCATCCTCTTTTACTTTTGGTAGTTAGATCATGTGACTCCAGAGGAGACTTGCTGGATTGGTCATTTTGTTCTTTTTTTTTCTATAAGAGCTCATTCACACGACCGTTAGAATGAGTCCGCATCCATTCAGTTTAACATCAAAAGATGCGGAGAGCGTGGTCCGCAATGCACCAGTGGTGTGCACTTCGTTGGCGGATGCAGACCCATTGACTTGAATGGGTCCACGATCCACAAGTAACGGCCAAAGGCAGAACATGTTTCATCTTTTTGCCGTGCGGAGCCACGGACCGTTCACTCCACAAAAGATAGTTGAAGACTTATTTCAGTCATATCTTGTGGATTGTGGACCCATTCAAGTCAATGGGTCCGAATCTGCACAACGGAGTCCACATGGGCAGTGCCCGTATATTGCGGGCCGGTGGTTTACGTTCTGCAGTACAGGCACTGAGCCCTTGCATTCGTGTGCATGAGCCCTTAGTACTGAACACAAGAGGAACCAGCACCAAATAATATAGCAAGACACACAGCCAACAGTACAAAATGTAGTACATCCTTATTAAATGATGTTAAAGGGAACCTGTCACCGGGATTTTGTGTATAGAGCTGAGGACATGGGCTGCTAGATGGCCGCTAGCACATCCATAATACCCAGTCCCCATAGCTCTGTGTGCTTTGATACATATGCAAATTAACCTGAGATGAGTCCTGTACGTGAGATGATTCAGGGACAGGACTCGTCTCAGGTTAATTTGAATATGTATCAAAGCACACAGAGCTATGGGGACTGGGTATTATGGATGTGCTAGCGGCCATCTAGCAGCCCAAGTCCTCACCTCTATACCCAAAATCCCGGTGACAGGTTCCCTTTAAAGAGAGACGTATAAAATAGTAATGGGCAGACACATCAACCACACTACAAATGCCATCCTAGCATGTGTATTAAATGCCAATCAAATGAAGCAGACTATAATAATATAAACAGTAAAAATGCCATGCTACAAGTGCACTTAAAAAAGTGTCCACAGTCAAAGATCCCACAACAGTGTAAACGACTCCAACACAAAAAGTGACGCAATAAATACAGCCCACACAGGATGGCACACAGGAACACCCCAACACGTGTGTCACAGTCACTTCCACACTTTTTGGCCTCATGCACACGACCGTGTTTGTGGTCCGCATCCGAGCCACATTTTTTTGCGGCTCGGGTGCGGACCCATTCACTACAATGGGGCCGCAAAAGATGCGGACAGCACTCCGTGTGCTGTCCGCATCCGTTGCACCATTCCGTGGCCCCGCAAAAAAAATTCAGCATGTCCTATTCTTGTCCGTTTTGCGGACAAGAATAGGCATTTCTACAATGGGCCGCCCGTTCGGTTCCGCAAATTGCGAAAGGCACACGGGCGGCTTCCATTTTTTGCAGATCCGCAGTTTGCGGACCGCAAAAAATGGCGCGGTCGTGTGCATGAGGCCTTTGGAGTTGAGTGATGAGATGTTTGAAATGTGCTTTTCCTTATAAACTGAAAACAAGTTGTCTTTAATTAGTGATCTCTTCCTGTCCTCAGGCTGGCACATATGGAAAGGAATAATGGTTCTCTATTTACTGACAGCAGTTCCGCCACCGGAAGCATGTGAGTACTGCATATTTCAATACTCAGCATTATAATGTAACACAAATGAACAAAAAACAGTGTTATGCAACAAAAGTTGTAGTTAGGTTACATCACAATCACTGGGACCATACACTTAGTGGCCAGTTTATTAGGTAAGCCTCATCTGTTTGGTGAAGAAGATTAGGGCTAATCCTCATGTGGGTCTGCTGCAAACCTGCTGGACATCCACGGCACAAATCCACGTGTAAGCCTCAGATTTCTGCTGCATGAATGTAGCCTTACTCTGTATAATGAATTAATTTTTGGGATAATTGATATCATTATCATCACGGTCACAGTATTCCCTCTAAGGCAGGATTGCTCAACCTGCAGCCCTCCAGCAGTTGTAATTTAATCTTAAGATATCAAAATCTTTAGCATAAGGTTTGGTGACGGCTTCACCTGCTGCCGCCTATTGACAGGCTTTGAATTCCAATATCCTTTAACTGAAAATGTTCCTGCATTTGTATCGCTGTCTTTTTGATTGAATATATATCATAGTGTAATGAAGAACAGCAGCAGGTGGCCTTCACTTCTTCCAGAAATAATGTCTTCTCATGGGAATTCCTATTAGCGATTGTCATTCTGAATAGCAGGTCAGTCTGCCGGCCAAACCTGCACAGCTGGCGAATTGCCTCCCGGATAGTTCTCCGTTTTCATACTATGCATTTGATGAATCTATCTCGAACGCTATGACGTTAGGCCTGGCAATTAGCAGTACTCCTCCTGTGGATCCCGCTGCCTTGCATACCTAGCCCTGCTGTCAGCTGAGAAGTGGATACAACTATATCCAATCTGGACACACAGCCTGGACTCCAGACTGACACATTGTTGCAAACATTCAATGAGATTTGTGCATCATGGGGTTATGCTATGATTGATGTAAAAAAATAAATATCAGACATCATATAGTACATGCCGGTCTCTTTCTAACAAAGCTAGAACTAGCCCTGTACCATGCATGGGTCCAGAGATCTCCACCTTCACTGCCCCAGTTGCTCTGCTAGATTATCTTCAGCCTGGAAGCTCAGGGGCATGTCCTATCTCCTGAAGCTCTCTCCCTGTAACTGCCACAGCTTCTAACAGAACATATGACTGGCGGCAGTTGAAGATTTAAACTGAGCATGTACGACCACCTCAGTGACATGGACCAAAAAAATAAGAAAAAGAGCAAACAGCAGGTGGCGCTATACAGATAGATTTCATTTAATAACTCGCTGGCTGTAGAAGATTTTTAATTACATGCAATTACAAAAGTATTCAGATCCAAGTGCTTGTTCGGAAAATGTAGAATAGGTTTGTGACACAACCCCTTTCCGCTGTATTGAGCTCACAGATTGCCTAGACTGGAGTCACTTCTCAGATGAGATCAGGGCTAGCTATGCTCTGCCTCTGAATAAAAACCTGAGTGTTCTCATTCCCCGACAGGAAATTAATATCATACATTACAATGAGGAACTGAAGTATATTAAAGTGCTCTGCCATTATAACACCTAAAGTGGTTGTCATTCTGCGTTCTTAGTTTTTTAAATAGCAGTCTACCTGTTCCTACAGCAATTAAAAAGCAAACTGGAATAGCTGGGCGACAACCGCCTTCAAGGCTGTATTGTTGCCCACCCTGAAAAATGGCTTGGCGGAAGAGAGGCGTTAAATCGACTATGTATGAAATATTCGGAGCGGGAATTAGGCATTGTTTTGTATTCTAGCCCACATACACTATTGTATAATCCCATTCCCTAGATTCATTAGGGCTGCTACAGATTCCTCCCCGTAAATAGCACAGAGAGAATGGAATAAGAAATGATGCCCCCGTCTCGGTGCCTGAATCTATCTCCAGTTGATCCTACAGCAGTTTATTGAAGTTTCAGCTCCTAATCACCCTACTGTCTCTTGCTCTTCTTTCTTTGATTGTGCAATTAAAGGACTCTTCATGCACTAATTAAACTAACAGAGCACATGAAACCAGAGAAGTGAGCGTCTATTATCCACGGGCCAGTGTTCACGGTGCTCGCACGAGGAGCTTCACGCAGATTCCCTAGTTGGCGAAACACTTCATCAGTATTAAATATGTGGAGCGCTGTAATTTAGTAGCATCTCATTGTGGAAGAAGGAATATATAGGCTATCTAATCAAAGCTTACAATATATTTTCTTGTGTTAACCGGGAAGGTTAGGATCAGTAGAATTTAAAGTGCCTCCTTTTCTTGAATAGAAAGGATTTGCATGGCTGATCTTCATGTTAAATACCGAAATAAAGGGGTTCATCGTCATTTAGGAACTGGGGTGTTGATAACTATCGCTGAGAAAATAACGACTTTTTTTTTTTATAAAACTTAACTTTTACTTCATTGATAATAAAATAATACCCCACAATGTATACAAGAATTAAAAACGTATTGTGCCACATAAGAAAAACAGAGCCTTACTTTGGACGTTGTCAAGGATAGTAACATCCAAGTCATTGAAGATGCAACAACTTACAGTTTTGGAGACCAAGGGCTTGAATACTTTGATAGACGAGAAGTGAGGTCAGAAGTGGGGAGGGGGAAATCTTTCTCTGATGAATCCCTCAAAACACTACCCCTGCCTGCAGGCGGAGCACCCGCCCCAAAAGGGGCGACCCCACTTCTCGGTGGCTAAGCCCTCGCTGTCACCTACTGTGACCCTGCCAAGGTGTGACGAATAATTGTCCCGACGCGTTTCCCCAGTGTCATGTGAGCTGGTTCATCAGGGGACCAAAAATAAATAATCCAATAGGCATCAATGATATTGGCAGCATGGTAATGGCATCCTGATGTGGTAAGGGGCACTCACATACTGGCGATGAGGCCTTAAATAGCTTGAATTTGGCGCTAGAAGTTGGCCCCTCCTGTTGAAGCAACAAATCGCGAAGTAGGCATTGATATTAGCACTAGCGTTGGAACGCCAGAGATGTGGAACGCACATGTAATTCAAAAGACCGGAAGTGCGTCAGCCCTCATGCCAATGATACTTAATCAGAATGAAATATGTGGAGCGCTGTAATTTAGTGGCATCTCATTGTGGAAGAAGGAATATATAGGCTATCTAATCAAAGCTGCAGTGCAATTACAATATATTTTCTTGTGTTAACCGGGAAGGTTAGGATCAGTAGAATTTAAAGTGCCTCCTTTTCTTGAATAGAAAGTATTTGCATGGCTGATCTTCATGTTAAATTTACAGAAATGAAGGGGTTCATCGTCATTTAGGAACTGCGGTGTTGATATGCAAATTGTCTGAGACAAGGATGTATCTATGATGAGTCTTCTCCATAAGAGGAAGGGCCCTGTGTTCTCTAACCCTCTGTCATCTCTTTGAGGGACCTCCGGCACGTTGGGCTTTCAGAATAAGCAGCCAATCATTTTGTTCTGATGGTGACTGGGTGTACAGTAAGAACTAGGGCCTGTTTCACACTTGTGCTGTTAATTCCGGTTTTAAGATCCAGCAGAGCAGGGTTTCTCAACTCCAGTCCTCAGGACCCACCTACCAGTCAGGATTTGAGAATATCCCACAGAATGAATACCTGTGGTAAGTCCTGATCCATGGACACTAATTGTATCACCTGCTTAATACTAAGGAAATCCTGAAAACATGACCGGTAGCTGGGTCCCGAGGACTGGAATTGAGAAACCGTGCGGCAGAGGATCTCAAAACCGTAATTAAACTGATCTGTTTTTATTTTGCACATCCGTCCCGTTAGGATGCGGTGTGTGAAATTAAAATGGAACAAAACTGATCCGTCACTATTGACTTACATTGTTTTTAGTGATGGATCCGGTTTGTTCCATTTCGATGACTGGACACAAAACCGCAGCTTGCACTGGTTTTATGTCCAGTCACAAAACGGAATGCTGACGGAACGGAAGACATCCTGATGCATCCTGAACTGATTTCTTTCCATTCAGAATGCATTAGGTTGCATTTCGGGTATGAAAACCTCTGCCGGATCTCAATACCGGAAAACAACAACGCAAGTGTGAAACAGAGGGGCTGCCAGACATCAAGGCTGTGCTGTGTTTTCGGTCTGGCAACAAAACACACCGACAAAACGCATGCGGTTTTTGCAAAAACATACCTGCGTTTATGCTGCGTTTTTTTTTTTCCGGCAAAGGGAAAACACACATTAAAACTGAATTACGTTAATTACAAAATAGAGTTACGTTAAATCGGTTGTGTCATCTGGAACTTTGATGGTATATCACTAGGATATGCCATCAAAGTCAGATAGGTGCGGGTCCCACCTCTGATACCTGCACCTATCTCCAATACAGGCTCCCGAAAGTGAGGGGGAGCGCGCTGCACGTGCACAGAGTGCTCCCCATGCATTTCTTTCGGAGTTCCGATAAGGGCTGAGCAAGTGCTCTTAGCTATTTTCGGCAGTCCCATAGAAATGATGGAGAGTGCACTGTGCAAACGCAGCCACTGTTCCATTCACTTGTACGAGACTGCCAAAAGTAGCCGAGCCAGCGCTTCGCTATTTTCGGAACTCCCATAACAATGAATGGAGGATGGCTGCTCTCCGCTCACTTATTTTTTATTGAAGGCAACCAGTAACGTATGTAAAAACTTGATCTTAGCCAAAAATTAGAGACCTTGGGGTCGATTTACTAAGTCTGTAGATGGCTTTAACTTGTTAGGCATGCACCAGATTTATCACGGTGGCTGATGCTGGCCAGACCCTTATGTATAGCTCTATACCAACTATTGGTTGACTTACTTTGTGACAGAATTTTGTGGCTGAATTGTGGTGCAATTTTGGTGAAAAAGGTTGCATCTTGAGCTATGTCCCTTTCCTGGTAAGCCACACCCCATTTCAGGCTAGGTGCCTATATGTGCCAAATTTCACCACATTTTGGTGCAATGTACATCAAAATCTAAGTGCACTTACATTGGTAAATGTGGACTATTTGCCTTGTACTTATCATTTACGTTTATATTTAAATGTAGTTTAGGGACAGGGATGTTGAGCATTTTTTGATATTCTTTATTAGGAAGCATCGGTTATTTTTAATAGAAAAGCTCAGGTAAAGAACCTCCTTAGCAGCACACTAATTGAGCATTGCTAAAGAGAGTCTGTGGATGCTGGATGATTTTTGATGCATCTTCAGTGAAGCAGAATTTCCTTCAGGTAATGAAAGTTTTTTTCTGTAGAAGATATTAAATGTTTAATGACTTTCTGATGAGTTTATTATTTGTATGTTGTTATATGTCTGCATTTTGCACTGTAGTCTAGTCACTACTGGATCTAGATCATCAGAGATTATTCTTAGCCATATGTTTCCTATGATGGAATTGTAAAGTTTTAAAGAGAATTTGGATCCAGAGATGTTTGGCATCATTTTGCTTTGGTGTGACGGCCTTTTTTTATATTTAGCAAAAATGACTAAAGGAAGTGTGGCTATATTAGTTGTCACTTATGAAGGAGATTCTCAGAAACTGACAGCTAACTGTCAAGTTCTGTGAAAACATCATTTTTTGAGAATTTAAAGGCAATCTGTCACCAGGAAATCCACAATCCTGCTGAATGTAATGTTACACTTCATTTAGTGACCGGTACTACATTTAGGAGAAAAAGTCCTTTTAATCCTACATCTTGCCTGGAAGAGGGAAGTGCTGGAAAAGGGAGGAGCAAGGGTGCACTTAACTATTAATTAGCATTTCAATTAAAAGTATAGTTTCTCCTGAATGAGGCAATGGGTTGCAAAGTAATAGATATCATTACATTCAGCTGATCTGATCCTACAAGGCATTGCGCCTGGTTTATCAGTAAATTTCCTGGTGACAGACTCCCGTTAAATTAAAGACCATGGTGGCATGTGCAGCCACCAAAATGAAAGCGGTAGACTGAGGGTATATTCTTACCTTCTTATATTTCCAGTCGGTCTTTCTTAAAAATTTCCTCTATAACCTTCAGGTATTCACTGACAAATGGTTGAAAAGTTTTAATATAGACCAATTGGATTTTTTTTTTTTTTGCAATGCCCTCAAATTGTCCATAGCCTTTAACTTCTTCGAGCATCTCATGGTGACATATGCTCTTTAGGATAAACTTGAAGAGAATTGTGTCTGGAAAAGATCCTGACCATATGTTGTATTAAACCTCTAGTGATGATGAACATGCCCTGATCCAGCAGTACTGTCACACGTTGGGAGGAGAGTCACCCTTAGGTCAGCCACAGAGTCCAGCACAGATCCTGAAGTCTGTCGAAAAGGAGGAAAGAGGAGAGCTGGAGAGGATCATTTCTGATCTGGAGGAAGAGCAGAGGTATTGTATGCGACAATCTTTGTGCATTACTTCACATGTGCTGTATCTTGGGTAACAAAAATAATTTCCATATAACACATATGTGGATATAATCTGCATACATGCACACATATTCTATAGTTTTTTCATGTGTTTTTTTTTTTCCCCATTGGCCTATGATGCTTTGCTGTCGGTCACACCTTTCAGACATTCAACAAAGATTATTATGAATTCCCTAGCTTTTTTAGTAGTCACAGACCTCTATGATATCTTCCAATGATCATTTTAGTCACAGTCCTGTACTGGTGTCCTTTCTTACACCTATATCAACTAAAGAAGGTCATATGTAAGAAGAGGTTATTCCTAAGGAGGGTACAACATCTGGGACCCCCGCTGATCAGCTGTTTGAGAAGGCCCCCAATCTCTCAGGAGCACAGCGTCGTACATTGTACATCGCTTGTGCTTGGTATGGCAGCTCAGCGCCATTCTTCGCAATGGGGCTGGGATGCATCTAGGCCATGTGACCAACATGACATCACATGGTCTAGGCAAAGCTGCTAGAAAGCCGCTGGTGCCTTCTCAAGCAGCTGATCGTCGATGGTCCTGGGTGTCGGACCCCCAACGATCAAATACAGATGACCTATCCAGATGATAGGTCATTAGTTAGAAAATCCCCCCCAAAAACTTTAACACCATAGTAGTATTTGTTTTATAAGTTAGAAAGCAAAAAGGACATTCCAGCAGGGGTGAAATCAGGTACTGTCTGCAGTAGAAGACACTGTGATGAAATTATGGGCTATGGTACATCAGTTCTGATCGAATACCTTTTTGGCATGGTTGTTCTTGTATTTAATGGAAATAGGAGGAAATGTTTGTCAATGGTGTCAGGATAGTGCCAAATATTGTACAGCTTGGAGCCGCTGTAGATTTCAGTCTGGCATACAGACTGCCAGATTATCTGTCTAATTTATGACAAGACCTGCACCCCCTCCCCCATGTTCCTTTAGCTTTTGTACACGAGTATTATAAAAGTACTCGTATAATATGTACGCTATAAATTTAAACAGGAATTTAAAGATTGAGTATGAACAGCTAAAAGCACAGCAGATGATAAAAGGACTAAGCCCTCCATCTTCACCCCCTGACTCGCTGGCATCACTTCAACACACATCCGAAGATGAAGAACTCATCGCGGAAGCAAAACTCCTACGACAGCACAAAGGACGACTTGAAGCCAGGATGCAGATTTTAGAAGACCATAACAAGCAGTTGGAGTCCCAGCTTCACCGGTTACGCCAGTTGCTGGAGCAGGTACAGCACATACTTTTGAATTAAACAGAATACTTTAGAATTTCCGCGGTACCGATGACCTCTTAGACCAATCTATTCTGTTACAGTGAATGTTGCTATATTTGTTTTTTTTTGCTTCCTACAGAATTATTAATGTAATATCATGCCACAAGCTCAGTGTATACTAATAGACTATTGGATGCAATGAGAGCGGTAAAAACTACCAGTGCAGTGAGCGCCCCCTAGTGGCAGCCACAGACATATAGAATTTAGTTGTGTATCTGGATAGTTGTGGGAAGCAAAGCCAGAGACCAAGAGCTCAGAAAGATGGAGCTCTGGCCCCTAAGAATTGTGGACCTATTTGGATAAAATTTAATTAAACTCTAGTCACACATTCCTGCCCAAGACCACCACCATTATCCCTGTCACAACCCTAAACCATATTGTAATAAACTATATATAATAATATAATGGGAAGTGTTAACCACTAAATCAACCATTGTTAACCCCGTCACTACCTTTCACCACCACAATTTCTAGTTATTAACCATTATGCCACTGTAGATACAAACTAAGAAGACAGGTTGGCATTAGCAGGAGGTGCTCGAACCCACATGCAGTTGTGCATATATACAGGGGAGCAAATCCTGCACTTGTGGCCCGTTGCTAATGGCAATCCCCAGCAAAATGCATACGGTGGAGGATGCCCGCGGCGAACCACAAGTACCACAATAGACATCCTACACAAGGTAACAAGTGCGGATGTCATAATTAATATAACAAAACCATAACAAACACAGGTGCATTCTGTAGTCTCACTAAACCCTCAAACTGATTTTAAAATTGAGAGATTAGTCAACATGTTCTACGGTGTAGAACATGTCTAAGCCCGGGCACCACGCCAAGGTTTCTCAAGTAGCCCGGGACCTAACACTCTCCTACCTGAGCCGTATGGGCGATACCAGGAGCCAGTGGGCAAATTACAGGAGCATAAGGCCGACTCACAAACAGCTCACCAGTTACCTCCAGCATGTAGCCATGCTTGCAATGGGAGGAGGGAGGAGTCTGCGAGTCCCACTCAAGACTGGCTGATATGTCCCAGGCCTCACAGGTGCACCTAAATGTGGCCTGTAGATGGAAAACAGGCACATTTAAATTGGAGTTTATACACCTCCAGGAATCTATATATACAAACTAAGAAGACAGGTTGGCATTAGCAGGAGGTGCTCGAACCCACATGCAGTTGTGCATATATACAGGGGAGCAAATCCTGCACTTGTGGCCAGTTGCTAATGGCAATCCCCAGCAAAATGCATACGGTGGAAGATGCCCGCGGCGAACCACAAGTACCACAATAGACATCCTACACAAGGTAACAAGTGCGGATGTCATAATTAATATAACAATATAACAAAACAATAACAAACACAGGTGCACTCTGTAGTCTCACTAAACCCTCAAACTGATTTTAAAATTGAGAGATTAGTCAACATGTTCTACGGTGTAGAACATGTCTAAGCCCGGGCACCACGCCAAGGTTTCTCAAGTAGCCCGGGACCTAACACTCTCCTACCTGAGCCGTATGGGCGATACCAGGAGCCAGTGGGCAAATTACAGGAGCATAAGGCCGACTCACAAACAGCTCACCAGGCTACTTGAGAAACCTTGGCGTGGTGCTCGGGCTTAGACATGTTCTACACCGTAGAACATGTTGACCAATCTCTCAATTTTAAAATCAGTTTGAGGGTTTAGTGAGACTACAGAGTGCACCTGTGTTTGTTATTGTTTTGTTATGCCACTGTAGACCATATGGGAAAACTAACCACTTACCACCCTATGTAAAAATGTGTATAAATGAGTAGAGGGGAAGTAGAGGAATGTTGCTGCCTTTGTGCCCTTGCCTTGGAAGCACACCGTATGCCCCTATTGTATATTTATATGTATATATACAGTATTTTCTTGCTATCATGTGATTTATGTATATACCGTTTTATTCTGAATGAGATTGATTTGTAATTTGCGCTCTGTTTTCCTTCCATTCCAGCCGGAGTCTGAATCCAGGGTTAATGGAGTCTCTTTGTTGGTGTCGCAGCAGCCGCCAGCTCCGAGATATTCGGCTGACCATCATTACAGCTTCCAGCTTCAGCAGACAGGTGGGAAACAGGTTTACTAGAATGATTTATTTCCCACACATTAACAGCAGCTGTTGTCAGAGGAACCCAAACGCTTACAGGTTTTCTAATTGAGTTGGACTATCTAGAGATTAAAGCCAGTCTTTTTCAGTCTTCTCTGAAAGTGCCTGTAAATGAAAGGGTTATTCCACAATGAAAAAAGAAAAATATAATGCTCTCCTCATATCTGGAACTCCTCTCATCCCTTGCTGTGGGTGGGCAGCAGCTCATCACTGTGACAATCTCCATCCGGGAGTTCACTGCAGTCAGCTCTTGTTAACCCCTTGCATAGAAAATAGTCCCTCACACAGCGTCAGTGATTCCAATAATAAATATCGCTATGGTATTTGATTCCCACCCCACCCCAATCTCCTTCTACACTGTCTGGAAATAGATACATCTATTATATTTCTATGAATTTAGTAGTAGGAACAGATGAATGAAAGGTGTTTGGACCGCTTCACTATGAGATCACTGTGCCAGCCCTGAGGAAGGGAGCATGGAAGCTACTGACCATGCTTGTCCACTGCTGACTATGAGAGAAGGTGGACCAGAATTTGAGCTACAGGAGAAAGAGTATGGGGTACTTCCAGAGATGTAAATGTAATGTACATGAAAAAAATCGAACAATATTTTTATTGAATTTACAGCACATTGCAGTAATACTCCATTTGAAATGCCTCCATTTGTAATACTTTCTGAGAGATAATTCCGTTAAAGTATATTTAGTTCAGTTTACAGCTTACTGTTACATTGCGGCTGATTTTGATGCAAGAAATATCTTCTCATAATGCAATCTCTCAATGTCTGCAGGATTTATTGTTTTTAATGATGCTGTTAAATAGATATATTAGGGGGAATTTATCAAAGTTGTATGGCAGTTTTTTGGCAAACAGATTTTCTTTTCTTTTGCACAAGCTTCATATTGTGCAGAATTGTGAAACCTTTTAAAGATTTTTTTGGTATCTTCTCAGAAAACTGGCATAAATGAGAATTAAAATCTACACCCAGGGGCGGACTGGGAACTTAAAGTGGCCCTGAAAAAAATACTAAAAGTGGCCCCCGTATTGTTGTCGGGTTCAAATTGATGCAAGGCAGAGCCAGCAATACCATATTGTGGCATATTATACCACCCCAACAGAGCTAAATATCACAGTCCTTCACAAAATACTGCCAGCAGAAACAAAATGCATCCCCCAAAAACTTCCTATGGGAGGCTGTGAGGAGGGCTTAGGTGGCCCCCTGGGCATCGGCCCACCAGGAAGGTCTATGGTCAATCCGCCCCTGTCTACACCAGTTTATATCTGTCATGGATGTAAATGTTCAGAAATCTCCTTAGTCACCAATAAATCCATATAGTGTGAAACAGTATATTGAAAATCATGCAGATTATAGAACATTAAAAAAGAGGTAGAATGTTCCCTGTATACTTCCTCTCTATTAATGATCCACTCCTGATAGTGACTTGAAAAACATCATCAAAATGGCACTTGTGAAAGCATCCTCACCTAAAGCTACATACAAACAACCTTAGTTTGGGTCTGCGACCGATCCGCATTTTTTGCAGACCGTACGCGGACCCTTTAGTTTCTATTGGTCTTCAAAAAATGCGGACAGCACACAAGTGTCATCTATGTGCTGTTTGCAGGGGTGGATTGGCTATAGACCTTACAGTGAAATTTCCCGGTGGGCCAATGCCCAGGGGGCCACCTGAGCTCTCCTCAAGACAGCCAAATAGGTAATGATCTGACGCTCCTCTCCTAACTCTTGAATTCAACTGTATTGCCATCATCAGGCAACTGGCCACCACAGAGGAGCAGTTACTAGGGAGATATTTTGTGCTGCTGGAGCATTATTTTGTGATCCACTGTGATATAAATTTTTGCTGGGACAGTATATTGTGCAAACTACATGACAAAATAACGTGGTTTCAAACAGCAGGAAATGCTCAACACCGTATGCAGTTATGCATCTATACCCGGGGGAGCAAATCCTGCACATGTGGTCCATTGCTAATGGCGATCCCTAGCAAAAAATGCATTCAAATGAGACTTTAGCCAATATATCCTTATATGAATGACATACCGGAGCCCGCGCACCATGTCAAGGTATCTCAGGTGGCACGGGACCTAAAGCTAACTTACCTGTGCCGTATGGACAGTACCAGGGGCCAGTGGGCGAATTACAGGAGCGTAAGGTCCGACTCACAGCAAACCCATTACCTCCAGTGTGAAACCACACATTAGTATATTGTGACAGTATATTGTGCTTCGCTGTAATAGTTGGCTCTACTCGGGTGGTATTATGTGCAGCAATATGGTAATGCTTACCCCGCCTACTTGTGTTTGCCCTGCCTTCTGTCAATTTGGACCTGCCTACAACATGGGGCCACTTTCGTTTTTTTCCATGGCCACTTTAAAGGGACTCTGTCACCACTTTCTAACCCCCCCTTTTAAAAGTATTGTTATCTCCATGGCGCCCCTGTGATTACAAAGGTGTTGTTAGAAGATAAATTCGCCGTCTCCTTTTGATAAAAAGAGCTTTTATCTAACCTGTCAATCTTCTTGATAAGGTGCCCAGGGCGTTTCTGTTGGTCTCAAGCTGCCGCCCGCCGCCGCCGCCGTTGGTGCCCAGCTCCTCCCCTGATGCTTTCAGCGCCGCCTGAATGTAATGAAATCCGCCTCCGGCTCTCGCTCAGTGCCCCCTCCTCCTTTTCAAAGATCCCGCGCGTGCGCACAGGCCTGTGCCTGATGCGCCCGTGCGGACATTTACAATCAGCCTCATTGAGCGAAGTGCGCATGCGCGCACTTCGCTCAACCTCATCATCAGACGAGCACTGCAGCCAGCCACTCAGAGCCTGCCAAGCGCTGTATAGAGCCGCAGGCTCTGAGTGGCTGGCTGCAGTGCTCGTCTGATGAGGAGGTTGAGCGAAGTGCGCGCATGCGCACTTCGCTCAATGAGGCTGATTGTAAATGTCCGCACGGGCGCATCAGGCACAGGCCTGTGCGCACGCGCGGGATCTTTGAAAAGGAGGAGGGGGCACTGAGCGAGAGCCGGAGGCGGATTTCATTACATTCAGGCGGCGCTGAAAGCATCAGGGGAGGAGCTGGGCACCAACGGCGGCGGCGGCGGGCGGCAGCTTGAGACCAACAGAAACGCCCTGGGCACCTTATCAAGAAGATTGACAGGTTAGATAAAAGCTCTTTTTATCAAAAGGAGACGGCGAATTTATCTTCTAACAACACCTTTGTAATCACAGGGGCGCCATGGAGATAACAATACTTTTAAAAGGGGGGGTTAGAAAGTGGTGACAGAGTCCCTTTAAGGTTCTAATTCGCCCATGGCTGTCCGCCTCCATGTGGCTGTTCTACAAAAGATAGAACATGTTTTTCAGAGAAGAATAGCCAGTTCTAGTGAACAAAATGAATGGCCCGGTATCCATATTTTGCAGATCTGCAGTTTGCGGACTACAAAACGGATACAGTCGTGTGCATGTAGCCTTAGTCTGATGGATAATGCATTCCGTTATAAGCTCCTGCCAGATGGGGGCTCATCGCTACTGTATAAAGCATTTTTAATTTTTATTAGACATATCTCATGTCCTCTTCAAAAACAAAAACTCGACCAATGTTTATAAGCTTTATGGATCTAGAGGTCCCATGTGGTTGCATTCAGCTTTGTGTAAATCAGGTGTTTAAAATTTGCATGTAGAGACAGTCATTGGTCATCCTATTATTTCTTACAGCATTGAAGCGAAATAAAAGAATGAGAGTAAAATATTTTCTATATTTTCCTGACATCCAGTAACTTCTTGTAATATTGATATAATTGTGTAAAACATGCATTTTTGTATGCCTGCAATTGATGTAAACCAGCATTTGCTTTTGTTTTATACTTTTCCCTTCTTCAGTGAGATATTACAGATTTGTCTGCAGTGAAGTGGAGCAGGGCAATAGATTACATAGATACTTCTTGCCCACCACTCTTGAGATCTAATTATTGTTACTGAGCCCAATAGAGTAATTTTAATTTTCCTCCAAGCAGCAATTTTGAAGTCTATGCTGGAATGAATCTCATTGTAGATATTAGCCATGCATCGCAGACGTTTCATCATTAACATAGCAAACCACTGGAACACTGATAGACTTCAGTTTAAGTTTTTTTTTTACATTTCATTTCTGACTTCTATTACTTTGATTAATGTATCCGCAGATGACGTGTTGTCTGCACCGCAGAACACCAGCACAGACCTAACAGATGTGATGGAGCAAATAAACAGCACATTTCCACTCAGCAGCTGTAAGTGTTACTGGGATTTCATCTATATCAGGTGTACCATTATGGATAAAAAAAAAAAAATATTATTGCATTCCCATTCTAACTACTGATTTCAGAGGAAGGAAATGTCAAACCAACCACAAATTCCGTAATTTGACAAAATCTAATATCTGCTTTTCTAATATAACTTCATATATTAGCTTTTAGTTTTGTGCAGGCTGATTTCTCGCCACAGTAATATGGGTTAAAATCCTGGCCCAACAGTGCCTCTAATGACCTAAGCTACCAGAGTAATAGTCCCCTATGGTAGTGTTCCTCAACTCCAATCCTCAGGACTCACCTGCAGGTCATGATTTGAGAACATCCCACAGAATGAATACCTGTGGTAAGTCCTGATGTATTGACACTAATTATATCACCTGCTCAATACTAAGGAAATCCTGAAAACATGACCGGTAGGTGGGCCAAAAAGAACTGGCTTTGGGGAACACTGCCCTATGGCACTATTGGTTAAGGTCATTAACTCGCAAATAGGCCAGAATTTGCAGATGCATTATGGCACATAAATGCAAGAAACTTTTTTGCGCTTTCGCACATGGGATGGGTTACAGGCCGTGACTTAACTTTTTTAGATACCAAACAAATTTTTTCAATTTTTCTTCTGAGCTGTTTTTGAGTACCTTGAGTAGTCTCCTCTGTAACTGGAGCATCCACTGGAGCCCCCTAGTCCAATGGTCTGTGATACAATCAGTTTGAACATAAATCACATGATTGTGGGGTCCAGAAGAGGCAGTGTCTTTACTGCAGAATATTCTACAAATGAGAAGATAGAAGTGGTAACTAACTGCTTCTATATTCTCTTCATGGTGTCCAGCTGTCCCTGACAATCTAATGCTCAGTCTGTTCCTGGTCGATTGCAGGAGTAGAGGCTTTAAAGGGGTTTTCTGAGATTTTGATATTGATGACCTATTCTCAGGGGTCCAACTCCTGGCACCCGTTCAACTTGAAATGTCATAAAAGCACAGTGCTGTACATTTCTTAAATGAGAGTGAGCTGCACAAAGGCCAATGAACTTAACATCGCTGTCCTAGTAAGAGGCCTCTTCAAACTGCTGACCCGGGAGCCCTGCCAATCTGATATTGATGACCTATTCTGAGGAAGAGTCATCAGTATAACACTCTCGGACAACCCCTTTAAATCTGCACCATACATTTATAGTGCTTAGTTTAATACCTGGAACCATGTGCTGTACATTTTTGGTGCTTGTATTTTTTGTCCTTAATTGGTTAATATGAAGCAATGAAGGTACTGAATGTGAAGGAGAGACAAGAAAAAACAAAAAAAAACGTAGAAATGCTTTTGACTGATGTACACTTAGCCAATACAAGGACGCTGAAAAAGTCATCTGCTCTCAAGTCTCCTTCCCAACTTTTTCCAACAAACCAACAAACCATAAAGGACTAAAACACAGTCTTAAACGGAGTTTGAAAAGCAGTAAAAAAAACTGACAGCCGTGACATTGAGAAATGAAGCTCGATAATATCATATCTCTAGAGTCAAGATGACAAGGCAGGTTTATACAGTGAAATTTCTCAATAATAAAGGGGAGAATAATTTACCGAGCATCAGTGTTTATTAAAAAATAAATAATGCATATGAATGCCCGCCGTATATTTCATTAAATGTGGCTAGCGGATTCACGAAACGAAGAGCTAATGTTTGAGATGATGCATTGTCATAGATTACTGTAGATTAGACATTATTTTGTTTGTCTATCTGTTGTCTCTCATGGCAGGATATATGAATTCTGTACAGGTCATTGGGGTATAGAGAATGCAGATATGCTGCATAGTGAATGCTATTAACGTACATATTGACAAAAATACAGAATTTTCCTCCCAGTTCTCCAGGCTGGCAGGGTTCCTCTTGAGGGATGTTAGAGGGCAGCACAATGTGCCTACCTGTTTCAGTGACTATAAATCTGCTCATATTATTTAATGGATGACTGGCTCAGTAGATAAAGTATTTGGGTTTCACAACAGGCTTTTAACATTTAAATTCAACGTGTAGATTTTCTTGCTGCTTTGTAAAACTATTAACACAGACACACAAATTGATTCCTTTGTCTTTGGGTTACACGTGACTTGTGTTTGCATTTTTGAGTCAATATAATATAACAAAAACAGAGACAGGTGCACACTGCGGTCTTACTAACCCTCGTACTGGTGTAAAATTTAGAGATTAGCCAACATATCCTGCTTGGAGGACATGCCCGAGCACTGCGCCAAGGTTTCTCAAGTAGCTCGGGACCTAACGCTAAACCTACCTGGGCCGTATGGGCAATACCAGGAGCCAGTGGGCAAATTACAGGAGCGCAAGGTCCAACTCAAAGCAATCTCCCAGTAACCTCCAGCATGTGACCATGCATACGGTGGATGGAGGGAGAGAGCCCTGAGCCCCACCCAAGACTGGCTGATATAGCCCGGGCCTCACATGTGCACCAGAATGCTGCCTGTGGATGGAAATCAAGGCACATTCAGACTAGGAGTTTATACACCTCCAAAAATTCTCCATTGTATGCATTTTTGCTGGGGATTGCCATTAGCAGCGGACAACAAGTGCAGGATCTGTCCCCGGTATAGATGCACCACTGCATATGGGGTTGAGCACTTCCTGCTTCTTAATACAACGCCAATCTGTAGTTTGTATATGAGGCAATATACCATCAGGCACAAATATTTACAGCCAGGGATGGCTTAATGCAGTGGGTCTGAGACCTCGTGTGGACATTTCTGTATCTAGTGAAATATTACTGTGGGGCGTAACGGATACATGTGGATGTAAGGTGGTGGAAAATAGCGTATCCTTCACAGGCAGGAGGATTTTCAAATGAAAGAATTTGAGAATTTGGCACCAACTATTTGCTGCTCCAAAGGTGGTTGCCTGCAGATAAATTTCGAGAGCAAAAGGGGCTGTCCAGGCTCTAAGAATTAATGGCCTATTCATAATAATTGATGAACTATTGTTAAGAGGGTTGGGCGTCCAGATTTATGCAATCCCAACGTCCATCTGTTTGAAGTGACCACGGCACTCATGCCCTTATTCACGTGCTGCAATACCAAGCATAGCCATACATAAAATATAGGCGGTTTTGTAATATGGCCTTCGGCCATCCATTAGATCGTGGGAGTCCGACTCTCAGCATCTCCACTGGTCAGCTGTTTGGTATTGCAGCTTCGTCACATTCAAGTTAATGAGTGCACATGACCCCTTGAGACAGCTGATCGTTGGGGGTGGCGAAAGTTAGACCCTCACGTATCTAAGGTTAAGCCATCAGGTTTTAAAACCTGGATAATCCCTTTGTGCACCATGAAAACAGTACGATTAAAAATAGAGCCACAGGTCATGTCATGATTTGCCGTATGGTATATTTGGTATGTTACGCTGACAAACTTAGATCTGTTACATTTGCGTATTACGGAGTTGCTAATTGTGACTAAAGGTATAAGGGTAAGACCACATGGCACGGTCATGTTGTGCTTACCACATATGGATTGCAATGGGCTTTAATTAACCCCCTCTTGACATGCGCAGTACAGGTACCATGCACCCAGAGGGGAGTTAACGACCAGCGTGGTACTCTTACAGCGCACTGATCAGGTGGGCACAGGAGCTTGTTAAGCCTGTATTACACTGATTTTTCAGCAGATGATCGCTAACGAGCATTCGTACGAACGTTCGTTACCGATCATCTTGCAGTGTAATACTCGGTCATCGGGTAATCCAAATTTTTTTCGTTTGCAGGCGGCAGATTGTGGTGTCTAATGGCGATCTGCTGCCGGAAAACCACTATACAGCATGGAGCCAAGCAATGGAATAGTGATCGCTTCTCCCCATGCCGCGGAGGAGATCGCTGCATGTAATAGCAGCGGTCTCCTCCACCAGCGAGCATGCGATTGCCGGGAGGGAACGCTTCCCTCCTGACATCGGGTTCTGTAACACAGCCTTTACTGACAGCCAGGCCCCTGCTGTAACCACTGTCATCAGTGAAAAGAACGGTGTCAGCGGTTTAACCCCTTGGATGCCACAGTCAACAAAGGGTTTAAAGAGGGAGTGGGCTCCTTCTCTCAACCCATCGGCTCCCCTTGATACAATTGTGGGTTGCCATGGCGAACTATCATTGTGAAACTGACAGTTTCAATGCAGTGCAACCATAGTGACCATTGGCACCCCGCGATGAGAGCTGATGGCATCAGAGAGGGAGCTCTTTCCCTCTGTAAACCCCTTAGATGTGGTGGTCAGCATTGACTATGACATCGAAGGGGTTAATCCGCTGGCATCAGCATTTTCACCGATGCCGGTGGTTACAACAGGGGCTCAGCAGTCAGTAACAATGGGGCAAGCACAGCTCTTGTGCCTCCAAATCAGCACAGTGTACGGCACTGGGTGGCGAGTCACTGCCCGCAGCGCCTTACATATACAGTGCTGTTCTAGGGATTAATGCAGATTCCTTGAGGCAACACAATTGGCTTTAATATATAAATAGTTGGTTATACAGTAGTTATTCAACATGTCACCTAACTGGATCAAAAAACCGTCTCTAATACCCCTTCTCCTTTACTGTGCTCTGTTCCTGTTTGTTTTTTATCATATGTGCAAGGTCTTCTTCTGTATATTATATGTCTGGCGAAGTATTTCTAGTCGTTTGACTTTTATCAGTGTAGACAGTTTTCTTTTCTTAGAGGAGTCGATATGTTACATCTTTTATATGAAAGGTTACTCCATCTTCGATTAGCTGAGATGCATTTTAATATTGCTCTTTTCATTACTCATTGTAAATCCCTCTGCCTGTCTGCTATGACGTACCGGGAATGGCTCTCGCACCACACATTTAATCATCTGAAAGGTTATGCTTTGTGGTAGCAGATCTATATGGACTTAGGGAGATCTTCTAGTTTAGAGCTGGGATTGGTCCTGAGTAAATGTCAAGTTAACCACACCAAGTGCAATATATATTTTTCTACCTGCATTCAATCTGTGTACAGCAAATGTGTCTGTCATTGAAGAATTATGTGCTGCTAGCTTAATTGGCGCACTTAGAAATAGTCTGCGGCTTTCTGCCGTTCTATTCTCATTTTCAAAGCCGCCAAACTGGTTGTTTACAACATGGCTGATCTTTAATGCTTTGTTCTATCGCTGAACACTAATGGATTTTTCTATTAATATTTGCAGCGAGTGTTTCCGGAAGACAGCAGGTACGATTAATTTCCAGTTCACCTACTATACAATAAAAGGCTTGGGTAAAGCGAAATATTTTAGACTGTGTGTTAAGCGGATATTGATTGATGATGATTCTTTTTATTTACAATACACTTAGGGGGAGATTTTTCATCCCCTTACGCTCGAAAAGTAGCTTTAAAAAGTTGCAAGCTGTGTGTTTTTAATTGCAACTTTTTGAGGGGAAAAAAAAGTGACGCCACACTTGCCACTTTTCCAAAAGGAGGAGGGTTAAGGGCAGGGAAGGGGCGCGACCAACACCCGGGGCAAATGTATCTTTATTTCCACCAGTTTTCTGACGCAAATGAAGCCAGGTCTTCGAGCTGCTGTAGATTTAAATCCATAGATCTGTGCTGTAGTTCCTTGCAACGTGGGTGGTCGGCATCTTTACTGTGCAGGGAATTGGTGAAGGAGGGTTGTGGTCTCTTAGTTCTAGAATCATTGGGGTCCTGCTAGTTAGTAAGTGATATAACATGGAGGGAATAAAATTGAAGTTCCTCGTGAAAGAACTGTATATGGACCCCTTTCTCTCTAATAGTAATCGGTTGCAATTCATTACCTAATTCTTTACCTTAATGCCACCATACACATTAGTATATTATTGGCCAAATCTGCCAAGAACGGTGGGTTCTAGTGATATTGAAATATGTATGGGGAAATCCCCAGACAGATTATATCTTGGGAGAGAAGGATCAGGTGAACAGAATTTTTTTTACCCCATCCTTTTTTCTCTCAAGAGATAAGCCGCTCCTGGAAGTGATAGGTCATCAATATGAGATTGGCAGGGGTCCTCCTCCCTGCACCCCCACTGATCACCTGTTTGAGGAGGCCGCAGCACTCCCATGAGCTTACCAAGCTCTGTGCCATACATTGTATAGCTTGGTATTGCAGTGAATAGGACTGAGCTGGCCCTAGGCAAGGTGATCAATGAACATGATGTCACCTTGCCTAGGAAGAGGCCTGGGTGCTCACAGAGCGCCACATCCTCTCCGTAGAGTTGATTAGCAGGGGTCCTGGGAGTCATCGACATGTAAATACCAGAGAACTCCTTTAATATATTTTGTTTCTTGCAGGCAATGTGAAGGAACCATCAATGAAAATTGGCTGTTTTTTTTTGTTTTGTTTTTTTCAACGCAGAATCCCTTCTTACAACAGCCAATGAAAGCTTCTGTTCTTGAAGAATTGCTTAGGACTGGAGAGCATTCTGCGTGTTCTACTGAAGGCATACGACACTGAATACCCAAAGATGAAGATGTGTTTTTACATCCTGTCTATTCTCTCTTTATCTTCTCTTTCTATGCAAATGTAAATTACTGATCTGTGGAGTATTTGGTATTTAGGTATACATTTGTATAAATGCGTATAAACAATATTAAGAAAAGGCAAAGGGAGGTTTTTGCATTTCTGTGGTGTGTCTTTTTATATATATATATATATAGAAAAGTGTAAATTGACTCCAGTCTGTGGTGTATTTGATGCACTACACATTCCCTATACACATGCGGCAGCTCAGCTGAACGGTAATGTCCATTGTATGCCTTATAAATCACCGGTTTATCAATTTGTCAACACCTAAGTAGTTTCTGTGTTTCGTGTTAACATCATCATTACAACTGGAGGCCACGTTGAGACATCTTAAAGCATCTACTATGATAAGCATAATTGCTAACAGTAATGAATATTACAAAAGATGTTACATCCATCTGAACCCCTAACACAGTACAAACCCACCTCCAGTGTCCGACTGGGATGCTTTAGACCCAGTCTACATGTATTCAAGACGTCCTCTGTGAGTTGCATTGTAAACTTTGCTAACCTTGCACACACGGATATATCATGAATAAGTCATTGTGAATCGGTCCATAAGAAATATGCCCTCTGCAATCAAAAAAGTTGTCTTCTACTGGGCCTTTGGGATGCATTATTGTGTGAGCAAATAGGTCAGTTGAAGGATCCTCGGGTTGGCCAGTGCAACCCTGATGATCCCTATATAACATTCTCCTTCATTTACATTTCATTGTGTACTTTTACAAATGTGTTTGGGGTTCCAAATAAAACCCAAATCCTATTATATGTCTACCACTTGGTATTAGCCACTAATGTCTAGTTCTAACTAAGTAAAATACCACTTGATGATTACTGATGCTCATCAGCAATGAAATGCAATCCACTAAACACTGACAGAAGAAGTCACTGGGCTATATTTATTCTAACAGTAGGCAGTTTTACAACAGGGAGGATGTACTGATCTGGCTAAATGCAGATTTGGCGCCAACTCTATATAAGGTTTACTCTATAGTTAATTAATTTTGACACTAATCAAGCTCTATGGAACAGTTCATGCCAAGAGTAGGAAATTAGCATGTGCTCTGAGCATATTTCAGCGCAGAGTCATGAGCTGTATTTTCTCATAATAGATCCATTTTCTGGGAGGCTGTTTGCCTTTGCATTTTAGTTGATAACATAATATTCCTAATTAAAGTTAGCAGTGCTATATTTCCATCGTGTGCTCCCACTAAATAGCTAGGCATGAAAATGGATTTCTGTTGGTGATCAGATGGTGCTGGTGCTCAGTAAAGCGTCATTCACACGTCCATGTCCGTGCTCAAATCTGTGAGAAGGTCGTCAGGGATGCATCCGTTTTTTGCTGTCCGTGTTGCGTCCGTTTTTTGCTGTCCGTGTTGCATCTGTGTTTCACTGACACTGAACAGCCAAATTTTTTTTTCCAAAGCATCTCTTCTTAATGATCTGTAAAAAAAAAAAAAACATGGCATCCGTGTTGCATCCTTAGTTTTCACGGACCCCTAGACTATAATGGACGTGGTGGATCCGTGATATAGATAGAGCATGCATCCGTGCTAAAAACACTGACCCATAGACCGTGCTAAAACACTGATGTCTGAATACACACATTAAAGTGAATGGGGATGTGTGCTGTCCGTGGAGAGTACACGTACAGCACACGTCCGTGAAACACTGACATGTGAATGAGGCTCAAGTTTTATTATGTTACACATACCAAAAAAACCTTGTGGCCCATTCTGCTATAGACTTACAGTGCATTACGTGAATTTTTCACCTTATATTTTGGAGCTGTGACCAGGCTGCTCTCATTTCAAAGCTTGTGTTGACATTGGTGACTTATTCATTAATCCTCAAGACCAAATCATTTAAGTCCTTGAGCACTTTATGATAGAGGAACTTGAGAGATGACAGGGTAGCGGTTCCTCTAGTAAAAAGTTGACTGACAGTAAGTGGAAATCCCATTTTTAAAAGAACGGTGTATTTTGAGCTATGTTATAATTCCCAACAAGAAAGAGAATAAACCAACACCCCCAAAATATATATAAAAAGGGGCACAGGTGCACGCTACCTTGTCTGCAGCATACGGCTTAATGCACAAAGACACAGGTGAACGGTGAGTACATGGAAGTGTAAACTGCATCACTGCTATACTTACTATATGGGGGGGCAGAGGTCAGATCAAACAGGCTATATCAGAGTAAACACAGGAGAGAGCACACACAGCAGTCTGCAGGGGGAGGTTTTTTTAACTCATGGTAACCACTAGCATGTATAAAATTCATTTTTCCCTGTGAAAGGTGTCCCTAAACTTTGTGACTGGATTGGTGATCAAAACATCTACATTAGAGTAAATCTACATTAGAGTAAATCTAAGGCTACATGCACACGACCGGATCCATTGTAACAATGCCTAAAACGGACAAGAATAGGACATGTTCTATTTTTATTTTTTTTTGCGGGGCCACGGAACGGACATACTGATGCGGACAGCACACGGTGTGCTGTCCGCATTTTTGCAGACCCATTGAAATGAATGGGTCTGCATCCTATCCGCCAAAAAAAGCATAACGGATACCGAAACAAACAACGTTCGTGTGCATGTAGCCTAACAAAAAGTGTAATTTTACAGACACGAAATTGGACAGGCACAGAGGTGTAGAAATTTACTGCCGGTACTACATGTTGAAACATGCTCAATAAAACCGAAAATGATGCACTGAATAAATAAAATATATGTATATTTTCTTATAACTTTGGCACGTATTTGTAATAACTTAAACTATACCCAACCTAAAACCTATATAAATATGATACACATGCTTATGCCATTTTCAGCTTCATGTATATTCCACTGGACTGTGACAGTTTACATAAAATCACTCAGTTCTTTCTTTGCAAATCCCCATGTTCATTATCAAAGAGATTTCATTTTACCTTTGTCCAAGAATCATGTTACCGTATTTTCCGGCGTATAAGACGACTCCCAACTTTTCCATTTAAAATATAGGGTTTGGGCTATACCCGCTGTATAAGACTACCCCTGCCTGCCCAGACCTCTCTGTCTCCAAGACTATCTTCTCCAGTCCAGGGAACTGACCATGGCAGCCAGGGCTTCAGTAGCGTCCTGGCTGCCATGGTAACCTATCTTTTTCTTTTCACATTCCCAGTTTCCCACATAGGAACTACTAGGGGCTGGGAAAAGATGGTGGGTTCTTTGCCATGGGGGATCTGTGGATGGCACTGTTATGGAGGAGATCTGTGGATGGCACTGTTATTGGGGGGGGGGGGGGGATCTGTGGATGGCACTGTTATGGGGAGGGGGATCAGTGGATGGCACTGTTATGGGGAGGGGGATCTGTGGATGACACTGTTATGGGAAGGGGGATCTGTGTATGACACTGCTATGGGAAGGGGGGATCTGTGGATGACACTGCTACGGGGAGGGGGATCTGTGTATGACACTGCTATGGGAAGGGGGATCTGTGGATGACACTGCTACGGGGAGGGGGATCAGTGGATGGCACTGTTATTGGGGGGGATCTGTGGATGGCACTGTTATGGGAGGGGGATTTGTGGATGACACTGCTATGGGGAGGGGGATCTGTTGATGACACTGCTATGAGGGGATCTATGGATGACACTATATAGCATCTTATGCTATATGTGTCATCCTCAGATCTCCCCCATACCGTGTCCCCCAATACACAAGCCCCGCCGCTCACAGCAGTATAATATCTAAAGACTATTCCTTAACCGGCAGTAACTTGAACTTTAAATCAGCGCTATGATGTTTATTACCTTACAAGGAAGCTCCGGTAACAAGCAGGCGCATCACGTGAGTAAGTGACATTGCACCGCCGCCCGCTCTGCCTGTTACCGGGCTGCTCGGTAATAAAGATCACAGCGCTGATTTAAAGTTCAAGTTACTGCCGGTTAAGGAATAGTCTTTAGATATTATACTGCTGTGAGCGGCTGATACATCTCTGCGCTGTAAAGCTGTAGCAGCCCTACGGTGAATAAATTAAGAGGGGGCGGCGTTGGAATCCAGGATTCGGGGCGCGGCAGCACAGGGGGGAGGGAGGGACAGGCAAGCGTCCCCGTGAAAACTCAGATCCGATGGTATATTCTAACCCCCAGGCAAGCGTCCCCGTCACCATGGGAACGCCTGGGGGTTAGAATATACCATCAGATCTGAGTTTATACACCTTATACCCGGCGTATAAGATGACCCCTGACATTTGAAAATAATTTCTAGTGTTAGAAAGTCGTCTTATACTCCGGAAAATACGGTAATATTCTTGTTCACTTTCTGGGGGGAAGGAACACGCTATTAATGCCACTAAAATGAAGGAATGATTTCACTGTGAGGTAATAAACAATTATTCAAACAAATTCACCTAAAATGCCAAATCTGCTTTCCTGTGGAATATGGAGAACCCGTATTTTGTGTAAATAGAGTCCTGCTATAAAAATAACTTTTGAGACCTCTTTCTAGGTCAGGTTTTATTAGGCATTGTATGATAAAGAAGAGTTGACTAAAATGAAGGAAAGTCACTATATTTTTATGTTTTTCCCTATATGAGATTTCTAGACATACTACATCTTTTGCTCCTGTGAATCCTTCTATTATTAGGGACATCTAACGGTCCAGCACCTATGTTCAAAGATTTTAATTCGGTCAAAGCTGATGTCTAACAAAACTCTGCTTTCTCTCTGGCACAATATACCATAAGATCAAAATATTTTTTTAACTGCAAAAGAAAGGTCTATATTTTTGAGAAAAAAAGATTGGGATGGGGGAGGGTCCAAGCCTTTAGGACATGGTGAACTGTATTTTTCTTCGACAAGATGATGGTTCGATAGCCTTTATGGGATAAGATAAAGAAGATAAAAAAAAGAACAAACAGTTACATTACAAAAAGTGGAGGCCATGTTCACCTTTCTACCTCAGCCCCATCAGCCTTTAGCACTAGCTCTAGACATAGTTTCATGATAGCTGCAGTGGTCATATAGGTATATGAAGGGAGCAGATGGCAGGGGTAGATATTTGGATATGTTTATTTTTCCTTTTCTTCTGCTCCCTTGTAAAACTTTTCATGAATATGATATTGTACACATCATGTCTGTGTGCAAATACGTATGACAATACTCCAGATATATATGTGTGTGTATATATATATATATATATGGTTCTTTGTTCTTTCACATTTTGTGATATGTGCTGATATCCAATATACCACCTGCTGTGGCAACATACTGAAAACCAGTCTGTTGTATACTCAATAAACTGCCTTTTTAACACAAGAGTGACTCCGTCATTTCGAGTACAGCATAAAGTGTACACAATATTGCAGAAATGCACTCTAGCTTTTCTTATGAAAGATGGTCAAATGTTTGGAAAAGGGTAGGATGTCCTACCTCAATATGCCTCAAATCCCTGAACACACAGAGAGAATGTGTTACTTCATTCTTAATACATCAAATCCTATGGCACTTTTTGCAAGAACCTGCAGAAATATAATCATTTTGAGGAATGTTTTCTCCCTTGAATTCTGGTCTCTGGTTACTGAGGTTGAGAGAAAAAAAATATTAAGGAAATGTTTCTATTAAATTCAAACATGCCTTTTTTTCCAACATTTCCCCTTGTGCAATGTCAACAAAGACTATTATTTTGCTTCACCTTCATGTGAATTCTCGGAGGTAAACAATCCGGTGATAGCTGTTTATCAAATCATCTTCCATTTGCACTTTTAATACTTTTACGGTGACCTATGTAAGTAGTAATGCAAGGGCTCAAATATGCAAAGTTAAATAAAGCATTAACATTAACCCCTTCCTGACATATGACGTAATAGTACATCATGGCGGCAAGCGACTTGCCGCATTTTGACGTACTATTACATCATGGTGATCGTCAGTCCCTGAGAGCCGGGCCCCTGCTGCATCTGCCGGCAAGATTAACCCCTTCTATGCCGCAGTCAGCGCTGACCGTGGCATAGAAGGTGCATGCGGCGGGTGAGGGAGCCCATCGGGTCCCCGCGCTGCTGTGGTGGAGAACCGATGGGTGACAAGGCAGCCTGATGCCATGCACAGGCTGCCCAATGCCTTGCACGGCATCGGGACCTGCCTTCTATGGGGGCTGAGTGTAATACACTAACAGGCAATGAATTACAATACAGATGTATTGTAGTGCATTGCAGAGGGGATCAGACCCCAAAAAGTTGAATTCCCAGAGTGGGACCAAAATAAAGTTTTAAAAAAAAGTGTTTTTAATAAAATAAAATAAAGTTTTCAAATAAAAATAAAAAAAAGCCCCTTTCCCCTGATTTTATAATAAAAAGTAGAAAAAAAAAAGGAAAAAAAACACATATTAGGTATCACCACATCCTTAACGACCGGCTATATAAATATATCACATGATCCATCCCATAAAAAAAACTGTCAAAAAACCCAATTTCTTCCCCTTACATCACAAAAAGTGCAACACCAAGTGATCAAAAAGGTGTATGTCCCACAAAATGGTACCAATAAAACGTCACATAAAGTGCAACACCAAGCGATCAAAAAGGTGCATGCCCCCCAAAATAGTACCAATCAAACTGTCACCTCATCCTGCTCTCAGACTATGGAGACACTAAAACATAATTTTTTTGGTTTCAAAAATGCTATTATTGTGTAAAACTTAAATAAATAAGAAAAAGTAGACATATTGGGTATATCCATACCAACCTGCTCTATAAAAATATCACATAACCTAACCCCTCAGGTGAACACCGTAAAATAAATAAATAAAAACTGTGCCAAAACAACCAATTTTTTGGTCACCTTGCCCCATAAAGTATAATAATGAATGATCAAAAAATCATATGTACCCAAAAATGGTATCAATAAAAACATCAACTCTTCCTGCAAAAAACGAGCCCTTGCACAAGACGATCGGCAGAAAAAAATAAAATGGCGTTCAGAAAATGGAGACAAAACATAATTTTTTTTTCAAAGATACTTTATTTTGTAAAACTTAAACAAACAAAGAAAGTAGACATATTTGATATCATTGCATCCGTAACAACCTGCTCTATAAAAATAGCACATGATCTACCCTGTCAGAAGAAAGTTGTAAAAAATAAAATAGTGCCAAAAGAGCCATTTTTTGGTTACCTTGCCTAAAAAAAAAAAACTTAATATAGAGCAATTAAAAATCATATGTACCCCAAAATAGTACCAATAAAACTTGCACCTTAGCCCCTAGTTTCCAAAATGGGGTCACTTTTTGGGAGTTTCTACTGTAAGGGTGCATCAGGGGGGCTTTAAATGGGACATGGCATCTAAAAACCGGTCCAGCAAAATCCGCCTTCCTAAAAACCATATGGCGCTCCTTTTCTTCTGCACCCTGCTGTGTGCCCTTACATTAGTTTACGACCACATGTGAGGTGTTTCTGTAAACCGCAGAATCAGGGTAATAAATATTGAGTTTTGTTTGGCTGTTAACCCTCGATGTGTTAAAGACAAAAATGTATTAAAATGGAAAATCTGCCCAAAAAGTGAAATTTAGAAATTTCATCTCCATTTTCCTTTAATTCTTGTGGAACACCTAAAGGGTTAACAAAGTTTGTAAAATCAGTTTTGAGTAACTTGAGGGGTGTAGTTTCTACAATGGGGTTATTTATGGGGGTTCTCCACTATGTATGTCCCACAAAGTGACTTCAGACCTGAACTGGTCCTTAAATAGTGGGTTTCGGAAATTTTCTTAAACATTTTAAAATTGCTTCTACAATTCTAAGCCTTCTAATGTCCTAAAAAAATAAAATGACATTTACAAAATGATGCCAACATAAAATAGACATATGGGGAATGTTAAGTAATAAATATTTTATGAGGTATCGCTTTTTCAAAATTTTTGGTAAATTTGGGATTTTTTCATAAATAAAGGTGAAACATCATAAAGTACAATGTGTTACGAGAAAACATTCTCAGAATGGCTTGGATAGATAAAAGTGTTCCAAAGTTATTACCACATAAAGTGACACATTCAGATTCAGAAAAAATGGCATGGGCAGAAGGACGAAAACTGGCCCGGGGTAGAAGGGGTTAAAAGGGTTTTCTGTGATTTTAATACTGATGACCAGTATCTGATCAGTGGGATTCCATCACCCAGGACCCCGCCGATCAGCAGTTTGAGAAGGCAACGGCGCTCCTGTATGCACTGCGGCCTTCTCCCTGCTCACCAAGCACAGCGCTGTACATATAGTTGCAAGAAAAAGTATGTGAACCCTTTGGAATGATATGGATTTCTGCACAAATTGGTCGTAAAATGTGATCTGATTTTCATCTAAGTCACAACAATAGACAATCACAGTCTGCTTAAACTAATAACCAACAAAAAATTAAATGTTACCATGTTTTTATTGAACACACCATGTAAACATTCACAGGTGGAAAAAGTATGTGAACCCTTGGATTTAATAACTGGTTGAACCTCCTTTGGCAGCAATAATTTCAACCAAACGTTTCCTGTAGTTGCCGATCAGACGAGCACAACGGTCAGGAGTAATTCTTGACCATTCCTCTTTACAGAACTGTTTCAGTTCAGCAATATTCTTGGGATGTCTGGTGTGAATCGCTTTATTGAGGTCATGCCACAGCATCTCAATCGGGTTGAGGTCAGGACTCTGACTGGGCCACTCCAGAAGGTGTACGGTATTTTATTCTGTTTAAGCCATTCTGTTGTTGATTTACTTCTATGCTTTGGGTCGTTGTCCTGTTGCAACACCCATCTTATGTTTAGCTTCAGCTGGTGTACAGATGGCCTCAAGTTCTCCTGCAAAATGTATTGATAAACTTTTTCCTTCGATGATAGCAATCCGTCCAGGCCCTGACGCAGCAAAGCAGCCCCAAACCATGATGCCCCCACTACCATACTTCACAGTTGGGATGAGGTTTTGATGTTGGTATGCTGTGCCTCTTTTTCTCCACACATAGTGTTGTGTGTTTCTTCCAAACAACTCAACTTTGGTTTCATCTGTCCACAGAATATTTTGCCAGTACTGCTGTGGAACATCCAGGTGCGCTTGTGCAAACTGTAAACGTGCAGCAATGTTTTTTTTGGACAGCAGTGGCTTCTTCTTCCGTGTTTTACGTATTGTAGATTCGCTAACAGGGATGTTAGCATATGCCAGAGACTTTTGTAAGTCTTTAGCTGACACTCTAGGATTCTTCTTCCCCTCATCGAGCAGTCTGCGCTGTGCTCTTGCAGTCATCTTTACAGGATGGCCACTCCTAGGGAGAGAAGCAGCAGTGCTGAACTTTCTCCATTTATAGACAATTTGTCTTACCGTGGACTGATGAACAGCAAGGCTTTTGGAGATACTTTTATAACCCTTTCCAGCTTTATGCAAGTCAACAATTCTTAATCGTAGGTCTTCTAAGAGCTCTTTTGTGTGAGGCATCATTCACATCAGGCAATGCTTCTTGTGAAAAGCAAACCCAAAACTGCTGTGTGTTTTTTATAGGGCAGGGCAGCTGTAACCAACACCTCCAATCTCAACTCATTGATTGGACTCCATTTGGCTGACACCTCACTCCAATTAGCTCTTGAAGATGTCATTAGTCTAGGGGTTCACATACTTTTTCCACCTGCTCTGTGAATGTTTACATGGTGTGTTCAATAAAAACATAGTAACATTTAATTCTTTGTGTGTTATTAGTTTAAGCAGACTGTGATTGTCTATTGTTGTGACTTAGATGAAGATCGAATCACATTTTATGACCAATTTGTGCAGAAATCCATATCATTCCAAAGGGTTCACATACTTTTTCTTGCAACTGTAGTATAGCGGCTGTGTTTGGTATCGCAACTCAACCCCATTCAGTTCTTTGGGGCTGAGCTGCTCCTAGGTCATGTGGTCACTTGGTCTAGGGAAAGCTGAGAGAAGGCCACAGCGCCAGCATCTTCTCAAACAGAAGATCAACGGGGATTCCAGGTGTTTGACCCCTGCTTATCAGTTACTGATGACCTATCAGTATGAAAATTTCGGAAAACCCCTTTAAATGTCTTCTGTGATTAACTTTTACACTTCTAAGTTAAACAAGTATGTGACGAACTGAACCGTCACTGGGGCTGCTAGAGAGGCCTGAGGGCAAGCCTCCTTCCTACGGACTATGGGCCCAGAACTATAGAGACCCCCACCCCCAGTCTCTTGGGGTTACAAGGAACTATTAACCCTGATTTATGTGTGGAGTATTATAGGCCATATCGTTCCTATTGGGTGAACCCAGCAACATAAAAAGGGTTAACTCTGCACTGAGGCTCCCAAGGAATGTGTTAGTTCATTTGTCCCTTTGTTCTATTGTGTTAGTGATGGGATTAAGTAGCCGACTCCAGTGTAGAGGAGTAGATCAACCTCTGATACACTCAGGAGATAATCCCATCGCATGTGTCTACTCTCTCCCTATTCTTTCATTAAGACAATGGGTAGGGGATGTCTGTTTGCATGCTGTTCATGTTTGATTAAGTTATGTTGTTAGACCTCTTGAACTGTATATGTATACTGAGTTAGTCCATTGTCTTCGTTAACTGTATCACAGGCAGAGGGGGTGTGCCTCTGGCATGTGGCATTGTATAGATTGTGAGTGCTGGCTGGCATTAAAGTGTCCTGTTCTACCCTTCATGAAGTCTGGGCTCATGTTTGGGGGATTGGAGAACTACACTCTGGGGATTGCTATAATCATTATACTCTCCAGAGTATAATCCCTAGCTCTTGTAAGAGCTGTTCCTGTTTTGCTCTCTGGACTAAGGAGAGGTTCACCCACTGGAAGCTGGAGCTCATCTTTGGGTCCAGGGTGGGTGGAGTACGGCGAATCCCCAAACCAAGCTGCGGCGGTACGTGGGGTTTGCGGTGGTTGTGGTGTCGAGTGCGGTGCTGATGGTCCTTGGCGAGCACTAGAAGCATCGTTCGACAGAGGCAAACAGTCAGGGTGTCAGGCGATCCGTCTCAAAGTATTTTTATTTTTAGAAAATTAGAGCTGTGAAGGTATAAGTGCCTCAACAAAAAAAGTACTAAAATTATTAAAGGGGTCATCCAACTATTTGTAAATGATGACTAATCCTCTGGATAGGTCGTCAGCGTCTGATCGGTGGGTTTCTGACCACAGTGAATAGGGCTGAACCGTTACTCTAGGTTCGAGATATCCTAAGATGAGTCATGTAAGATGATCAGGTTTGAAGAAAAAAAAACGTTTGTGTTACTCAGAACACCCTAAAGATTAAAGGGGTTCTGCAGGCAGTATTTATCCTATGTTTAGGATAGGTCATCATTATCTGATCAGCAGGGGCCTGACATCTGGCACCTCTTTCTATCAGCTGTTTGAAGAGGAGGCGGCGCTCCATGTGAGCGCTGCTTCTTCTTCATTACACCACGTGTCTTCTCCCTTGTAGCAGAGGTGAAGTGTAATTACAAATACTCGCTCCATTCAGTGTAATTACACTGCACTGCCAAGATGACCGGCAGTGTTATGAAGAGTACCACTTGCATGGTGTGCAACCTCGTCTTCAAACAGCTGATCGGTGATGGTGCCAGGTTTCGGACTCCCGCCAATCAGATATTGATGACCTATCTTGAGGATAGGTCATAAATATATTTTGCCTGCACAATCCCTTTAAGGCAAACTTTTATTTTTTTGAAAAGCTGATCATATCGCATAGCTCATATCAGGATATTTTCAGCAAAGAGACAAGGTAAGGAAGGGCAAGTATTGTGAAAAGAGGAAAAGTAAGAAAGGACACACGTGTAATTATAACCTTGTATCCTAAAATGTTTAAACAGGATATATAACCTATTTATAAAAAATAAATAAATTTTTTTTTATATTCACTGAAATTTTGCAATTGTACATTCATCTTTCATATTTGGGCATAGTATTTATTAAAGGGGTTGTCTCATCTAGACAAGCCATGTCCGTATGTCTTACTGTATATGTGCATCATAGAGGGGCATCTCACTTCACACCACAGAGACCTACTGAATAAGAATGCCTCTTACTCTAGTAGACTTCCCATTTATTATAAAGCTTTCCATTCATTTAAAGAAGTCATGTAATACATTACTCACAAAAAGTTAGGGATATTTGGCTTTCGGTTGAAATTTATGGAAAACATAAAAAGTTCACGCTACAGTGATATTGTATCATGTAAGTAGGGCATTCAAGTAGAAGCATGCGATGGTGATTTCCTCATATCAAACAATTTATTGAAACAAAAGCCAACAACAGTGGTGGGTATACCTCACAAAAATGTCAATGTCTCAATAACTTGTCATGTGGCCTTGAGCATCAATTACACCTTGACAACAATGTCTCATGCTGTTCACGAGTCGACTTTTTGTCTGCTGAGGCATGGCATTCCACTCTTCTTAAAGGGTGGCCATCAGGTCATTGAGGTTCTGGGTTACAGAGTTAATATTTTATTTTTAAAGATATTAAAACTTAATTAAATTACTGATGTAATATCAGAACTAACAGAATAAAAGGGACGTTGAATTGGCTGTGTTTAGGCGTGGTTTGGGGCGGTATTTAGGCTTGGTTTGGGAAGGGTTGTGGGCGGAGTTCGGGGTTATGGGCAGGGAAAGGGGCGTGTCGACTTGTCACTTTTACTTTGATGAGAAAAGTAGCCCTATACTACTCCTTTATTTTTATTTTCTGATTGTACATTTTTTTAATCAATTTCCTGAACATGATTATGAGGGTGGCCATATTGCCTGAGCAGGGGTAATGGAAATGAAGAGGCACTGCTTTGTTTCGCTCATCTCTTTACAGAAGTCACCCTGGTCCATAAACACAAAAGACTGTAAGGGACCTCACTGACTTCTATGGGAGACTTTTCTAGGCATGCTCTGTGACCTATGCAGAGTTCAGTAATGTGTAGATAACCTGTGATATCACCTATTGTGAGTGGAGGACCCTGTGGTATCCATATATTGGTGATATAATGATAAGGAGATGACTGCGAAAATGTGATCTATACAGACCAAAAGGTGGCACCGAGATTTAAAGATGTGCCAAATTTACCAAACAAAGTTTGACATTTGATAAATTTGGTGCAGCATTGCCCAAGGTAAACCAAATATTACCCTGATGATAAATTCCTCCTTATGTTTAATCAGAAAATGATCTAGGGGTAATATATCAATATATGACTTTGTGGCCCTTTTTTGGAGTATCTGCTTGGTTTGAACTTTGAAGTCATTTTTTATAACAAAATGTCGGGACAGCATTTGTTTACGTCTAAAGTGTAATCATACTTACTACAAAGTTTCTGTCAGTTTGTATGCCACCAAAATACCTCTGAGCAGCATCTAATACCAGTGTGCAATGCCAAATTACCTCCCCAACTTCACCATATACGTAAATACCACTTTACAGCACAAAATATCTCCCCAACAGAGTCAAATAAATACCTCCATGAAGAATAAAATACCCAGCATTATTGTCTCCACCACCACCACCACCAGCACACACAATGGCAGCAGCATTGTCCCCATTGAAATGTTTTGCCTCTGTTTGGGTTTGTAGGACAGGAGCAGTGAGGCTGGAGTTGAAGTGAGAGAGCTTTCTGGTGGAAGATAAAATGGAATGGGTAAAAGAAGGTGTGACGTCATAGGTCATGTTGCCGACAGTCAGATAATAAGAGGTATAATAGATGCTGTGTGTACAGATATATAGTATATAAAGCAGTGCATTGATATGAGAAGTACAGGGTATAATAGATTCAGTGGGTACAGATATATAGTACTACAGCAGTGTACTGATATGTGAGGTAAAAGGTATAATAGATGCAGTGTGCATAGATGTATAGTATATACAGAAGTGTACTGATATATGAAGTACAAGGTATAATAGATGCTGTGTGTACAGATATATAGTCTATACAGCAGTATGTGAGGTATTAGGTATAATATAGTGTACACAGATATATAGTATATACAGCATTGTACTAATATGTGAAGTATGAGGTTTAATAGCTACAATGGGTACAGATATATAGTGTATACAGCAATGTACTGATATGTGAGGTATGAGGTATAAATTATAGCTTGTTCCTCATATTTCAGTACACTGCTATATTTACTATATACAGTATCTAAACACACTGCATCTATTATACCTCGCACCTCACATATCAGTACACGGCTGTATATACTATATATCTGTACACACTGCATATATTATACTGTATATATATATGTGTGTGTGTGTATGTATATATATATATATATATACGTAGAGAAAGCAGGACTGCACTCCAAATAGTGATGAAAGCAAAAAGTTTTATTCACCCATAATGTGGCAAATCTTGCGACGTTTCAGCTCACACGAGCCTTCCTCAAGCATAGAGATAGTGAAAGTGAAGACATATAAAGCATTACAGAAAGTGTCCCACCCATCAAGGTGTGGTTACAATCAACTTGAATTACATACATCTGATGCAGATAAATAAAGTGCATGTGCATAAAGTGACCAATGTCATACAATCTACAATTTCAGGATATAATCCATATTATGCAGAACAAAACATATACAAAACTTTGTTCCAATTTGAATCATAAAATAGTGACAACATAATGAATAAGGATCATAGAAGTCAGACCCCAGGAAGCCATGGGGCCCACATATACCGTCACGTTCCTTGAGCATCTCCATCTCCTCAGTGCGCATGACCAGGATGACATCATCGTGTGGATCACAATATGAAGTTCGTGCGCATGCGTTCTGTAAGGTCAATCTGGAATCGCCATTTTGCTTGTGGGAAACATGCCCTATAGATCCGTTCACATTCATCGCATAGATGTTAACTATACAAAATGTTTACTCAACAAGATATAGAACGGAATATATAGAGGACCGCAGTAGGGATCTCCTACATAAACCAGTGTCAGGACCGGGATCCCATCCTCTCAGGAGGGACACCAGACCATGGGACCGTGCATGTCGGAGGGGGACATCTCCATGAACCCCGCCGATAGCCGTAACCCACTTACTGGCAAGAACGCGGTCATAGAGGGGTTATCCCTCGCCATTACAGAAACAGCATCGCATTAAAGATTTATTACATGTCTGGAATAGCGCATAAGAGAGAGGACGCTGAGGTCGGTACTGGGCTGCATCGCTTCCAACAGGTCAAAGTCCAAAGATCCACATCCAATATTGTGAAGATTAAAAATTCTAAAAAGGCAAAAAGAAATACATACTTTAGTTCCCAAATTGATATTATGTTACAGTTATGATTACACATTGTTCTTTCACAATTCTCCTGCACTATTACATGTACAAGAAAGGTACATCACATACCCGTAGAGGAAACCAGAGTGAGCGACAGATCCAAAAGCTCCTACCTAAACTCTACATTCAGACCTCTATGGTGCAAGCTATCCAAATCATATATCCAACGTAATTCTCTTTTCTTCAAAATTGTTAGGCGATCACTGCCTCTTCTGGGAAGTGCAACCTGATCTATAATCCAGCATCTTAGATCCCGCTCGGAGTGTCCAAGGGATCCAAAGTGTCTTGCGTTTTTTCCTTATTGAATTCCTGTGGTTATTCAATCTCAGTTTCAATTCTGTGGACGTTTCACCAATATATATCAAGTTACAGGGGCAGGCCAACACATAAATTACATATGATGATGAGCAATTCAAATGAAATTTAATGGGATATTCCTTCTGTGTAGATGGATGTATAAAGGACCTGGATTTGCATATATAGCGGCAATTGACGCAATTGAGACATGGATAACAACCAAGTCCCGAGTGCGTCAATGTTCGCTGCACGCTGATTTTCTTAGGGCCAACATCCGCTCTAACTAGATGGTCTTTTATGTTTATTATTTTTCCGATATGATAGAAGGGGAGGAGACTTAAGTTCTGACACATCTTTAATGGACCTACCTAAAATGCTCCAATTATCCTTAAGGATACATCCTATCTCCACACTACATTCAGAGTATGTGGACATGAACGGTATCCTCTGGATCTTTTGAGAGGTAGTTGATGTCTTTTCTGTGTTACTATGTAAGATTTTATTCTTTTGTTCATCTAACAGTCTACGGGGATAAACCCGTTCCCTAAATTGGCCTGCCATCGTTTCTAATGTAGTCACTAACTCGGTATGGTCTGATACAATACGTTTTGTGCGTAGGAATTGTGAATGCGGAAGATGTTTGACTAGGCTTCGAGGGTGATTACTTTCATACCGTAAAATTGTGTTCCTATCTGTTAACTTAACATATAGGCCTGTACTGATTGAACCATCAACCAATTTGACATTGGTGTCCAGGAAAGACAATTGTGTTTTGGAGTAAGACACTGTATATTGAAGATCAGAGTCAATACTGTTAAGGTATGCATGGAACTCGCCCAATTGTAGTTCGGTACCTGACCACAGGAGGAAGACGTCATCTATGTACCGCCACCACCCAATCACCCAACCAATGTTGAAAGTGGTGGGATACATAGATGAAGTCCTCCTCCATGTGTCGCATATAAATATTTGCGTACATTGGGGCCACATTAGACCCCATCGCAACGCCACGTTTTTGATTAAAAAAAAGTGTCTTGAAACAAGAAGTAGTTATTCTCCAGGATCAATCTCAGCAAGGTGTTTATAAAGCACTTTGAATGCTGTGTTATAGGCGAATCATCCAAATATTGATTGACTGTAGAAATGCCCTTCTCGTGCCCTATTGACGTGTACAAAGATACAACGTCAAAGGACACAAGAGTGACATCCTGCAAGTCACCAACATCCACTGCTCTCAGTTGTTGCAGAAAATGCCCTGTATCCTTAATATATGACTTTCCAGCTATCGAAAATTCTCGTGGTATCCTGTCAAGGAACATAGCAATTCTACTAAAGACAGAGTCGGTGCCAGAGACGATGGGGCGGCCGGGGGGGTCCACAAGAGTTTTGTGGACCTTAGGCAGTATATATATAACTGGAGTAATAGGAGATGTCACCGTCAAATACTCTCTTAACCCTTCATCAATGATGCCACCGCATCGGACAGACTCTTTTTGATAATATTCATAATATGAAATTTTGGATCACTGCGTAACACTCCATACACATCCATGTCACTGAGTTGGCGTTCAATTTATTTTACATAATTCTGTGTGTCAAGAACAACTACCCCACCGCCCTTATCGGCGGGCTTAATTGTTAACCGGGGGTTGTTCTTGAGTTGGGATAGTGCCTCAATTTCAGCAGTTGTCAGGTTAGGATTACTTAATCTAGCTGTGTCCCCACAAAGGGATTTTAACTCTCTAACATCTCTTTTAACTGCAGAAATATAGGCCTCTATCGCAGGCTCATCCACATAGGGGAGAAAAGCACTTTTATTGATTAAACCCAATTTCTTGAGTGAAAATTCACTCAAGCATGTCTGTGTGTTAACAGTATGACCCTTAAAAAACACTTTTAGCTTGATAGAACGAAAAAAATCATTTAAATCCATTTCTAAATCAAACCAGTTTACCTTAGTGCTCGGGCAGAATGTAAGACCCTTAGACAAGACACTGTGTTGGGCTTCAGTCAATTCAACTGAGGATAAATTAAAGACTATTGTCTCTTTCTCTGTGATGACGCCTTCATCGATTGTAGTCTGGTTCTGTTGTACCGCTGCTTTACTTTGTCGTCTATACCTGTGGCCTCCTCTCCTGGTTCTTGCTCTTTTCTTTTCTTTGTGTCCAGGCCGTCCCCTAAAAAAGTTTTATCTTCATCTGTAGATGACTGCATGGGTCTTCTCCTTTTCTTATCACGGTTAAAGCCCATAGATGGCGAATCAGATTGCCACGTGTAAATATCACCTCGTTTATAATCATCTGCATCACGTACCCATTTGCTCCTTTTCCCTTCTTCCAATTCCATCTGCAACTTATTTAGCTGGTTTTTAATTTCATCTTTATATTGCATAAATTCATCAGCAGATAGTTGTGCCTGCAATGTCCGTTCAACGTCCAACAACTCATCTGTGAGTGAAACCACTTCCAATTGTAGAAACTCAATATTAAGTAAAATGTAATCCAATGAATATCTGTTCGATAATGCTTCAAAGCGCTTGCAAAATAAATCATTATTGGGAAAGAGGTTTGGGCGTAGATTTGAGCGCATTCCTCTCGGAATCTTTTTTTTCTTTAAAATACTGTCCCAGTGTGGCCATGTGTAATCTCATTGAAATAAGACGTTTGGAAACAGTTAAATACTTGCATTTGAGTTCCTTGACAGTAGGAGCCTGTAGAAAAGAGGCATCACTCGATTCCCCGCATAATGCGATCGACCTCCTCCACAGTATAAGTGCCGCCATAGGGTGTTTCCGTATTTGACATAATAAATACTTCAGGTGTGCTCACTCACGGTGCCGAGTTTATAGAAAGAAAAAGTCCAACGGGAGCACCAGCCAAGGTGTGGGTGCAGGGTCCAGAGTGGGGTAACGGCAATCCCCAATAATATACGTAGAGAAAGCAGGATTTGCCACATTATGGGTGAATAAAACTTTTTGCTTTCATCACTATTTGGAGTGCAGTCCTGCTTTCTCTACGTATATTATTGGGGATTGCCGTTACCCCACTCTGGACCCTGCACCCACACCTTGGCTGGTGCTCCCGTTGGACTTTTTCTTTCTATATATATATATATATATATACAGTACAGACCAAAAGTTTGGACACACCTTCTCATTCAAAGAGTTTTCTTTATTTTCATGACTATGAAGGCATCAAAACTATGAATTAACACGTGGAATTATATACATAACAAACAAGTGTGAAACAACTGAAAATATGTCATATTCTAGGTTCTTCAAAGTAGCCACCTTTTGCTTTGATTACTGCTTTGCACACTCTTGGCATTCTCTTGATGAGCTTCAAGAGGTAGTCCCCTAAAATGGTCTTCCAACAGTCTTGAAGGAGTTCCCAGAGATGCTTAGCACTTGTTGGCCCTTTTGCCTTCACTCTGCGGTCCAGCTCACCCCAAACCATCTCGATTGGGTTCAGGTCCGGTGACTGTAGAGGCCAGGTCATCTGGCGCAGCATCCCATCACTCTCCTTCATGGTCAAATAGCCCTTACTTTCAAAATTTTCCCAATTTTTCGGCTGACTGACTGACCTTCATTTCTTAAAGTAATGATGACCACTCGTTTTTCTTTACTGTGTATCCACCTGACTTCTCCTCAACGCAACTGATGGTCCCAACCCCATTTATAAGGCAAGAAATCCCACTTATTAAACCTGACAGGGCACACCTGTGAAGTGAAAACCATTTCAGGGGACTACCTCTTGAAGCTCATTAAGAGAATGCCAAGAGTGTGCAAAGCAGTAATCAAAGCAAAAGGTGGCTACTTTGAAGAACCTAGAATATGACATATTTTCAGTTGTTTCACACTTGTTTGCTATGAATATAATTCCACATGTGTTAATTCATAGTTTTGATGCCTTCAGTGTGAATCTACAATTTTCATAGTCATGAAAATAAAGAAAACTCTTTGAATGAGAAGGTGTGTCCAAACTTTTGGTCTGTACTGTATATATATAGCAGTGTACTGCTGTGAGAGTTACGAGGTATAATAGATGCAGTATGTACACTGCTCAAAAAAATAAAGGAAACACAAAAATAACACATCCTAGATCTGAGTTAATTAAATATTCTTCTGAAATACTTTGTTCTTTACATAGTTGAATGTGCTGACAACAAAATCACACAAAAATTAAAAAATGGAAATCAAATTTTTCAACCCATGGAGGTCTGGATTTGGAGTCACACTCAAAATTAAAGTGGAAAAACACACTACAGGCTGATCCAACTTTGATGTAATGTCCTTTAAGCAAGTCAAAATGAGGCTCAGTAGTGTGTGTGGCCTCCACGTGCCTGTATGACCTCCCTACAACGCCTGTGCATGGTCCTGATGAGGTCACGGACGGTCTTCTGAGGGATCTCCTCCCAGACCTGGACTAAAGCATCTGCCAACTCCTGGACAGTCTGTGGTGCAACGTGACGTTGGTGGATAGAGCGAGACATGATGTCCCAGATGTGCTCAATTGGATTCAGGTCTGGGGAACGGGCGGGCCAGTCCATAGCATCAATGCCTTCGTCTTGCAGGAACTGCTGACACACTACAGCCACATGAGGTCTAGCATTGTCTTGCATTAGGAGGAACCCAGGGCCAACCGCACCAGCATATGGTCTCACAAGGGGTCTGAGGATATCATCTCGGTACCTAATGGCAGTCAGGCTACCTCTGGCGAGCACATGGAGGGCTGTGCGGCCCTCCAAAGAAATGCCACCCCACACCATTACTGACCCAATACCAAACCGGTCATGCTGGAGGATGTTGCAGGCATCAGAATGTTCTCCACGGCGTCTCCAGACTCTGTCACGTCTGTCACATGTGCTCAGTGTGAACCTGCTTTCATCTGTGAAGAGCACAGGGCGCCAGTGGCGAATTTGCCAATCTTGGTGTTCTCTGGCAAATGCCAAATGTCCTGCACGGTGTTGGGCTGTATGCACAACCCCCACCTGTGGACGTCTGGCCCTCATATCACCCTCATGGAGTCTGTTTCTGACTGAGCAGACACATGCACATTTGTGGCCTGCTGGAGGTCATTTGTGCTCCTCCTGTTCCTCCTTGCACAAAGGCGGAGGTAGCGGTCCTGCTGCTGGGTTGTTGCCCTCCTATGGCCTCCTCCACGTCTCCTAATGTACTGGCCTGTCTCCTGGTAGCGCCTCCATGCTCTGGACACTACGCTGACAGACACAGCAAACCTTCTTGCCACAGCTCGCATTGATGTGCCAGCCTGGATAAGCTGCACTACCTGAGCCACTTGTGTGGGTTGTAGACTCCGTCTCATGCTACCACTAGAGTGAAAGCACCGCCAGCATTCAAAAGTGACCAAAACATCAGCCAGGAAGTATAGGAACTGAGAAGTGGTCTGTGGTCACCACCTGCAGAACCACTCCTTTATTGGGGGTGTCTTGCTAATTGCCTATAATTTCCACCTGTTGTCTATCCCATTTGCACAACAGCATGTGAAATTGATTGTCACTCAGTGTTGCTTCCTAAGTGGACAGTTTGATTTCACAGAAGTGTGATTGACTTGGAGTTACATTGTGTTGTTTAAGTGTTCCCTTTATTTTTTTGAGCAGTGTATATATATACACTCACCTAAAGAATTATTAGGAACACCTGTTCTATTTCTCATTAATGCAATTATCTAGTCAACCAATCACATGGCAGTTGCTTCAATGCATTTAGGGTTGTGGTCCTGGTCAAGACAATCTCCTGAACTCCAAACTGAATGTCAGAATGGGAAAGAAAGGTGATTTAAGCAATTTTGAGTGTGGCATGGTTGTTGGTGCCAGACAGGCGGGTCTGAGTAGTTCACAATCTGCTCAGTTACTGGGATTTTTCCGCACAACCATTTCTAGGGTTTACAAAGAATGGTGTGAAAAGGGAAAAACATCCAGTATGCGGCAGTCCTGTGGGCAAAAATGCCTTGTGGATGCTAGAGGTCAGAGGAGAATGGGCCGACTGATTCAAGCTGATAGAAGAGCAACGTTGACTGAAATCGTTACAACCGAGATATGCAGCAAAGCATTTGTGAAGCCACAACACGCACAACCTTGAGGCGGATGGGCTACAACAGCAGAAGACCCCACCGGGTACTACTCATCTTCACTACAAATAGGAAAAAGAGGCTACGATTTGCACGAGCTCACCAAAATTGGACTATTGAAGACTTGAAAAATGTTGCCTGGTCTGATGAGTCTCGATTTCTGTTGAGACATTCAAATGGTAGAGTCCGAATTTGGCGTAAACAGAATGAGAACATGTATACATCCTCTGATGGCTACTTCCAGCAGGATAATGCACCATGTCACAAAGCTCGAATCATTTCAAATTGGTTTCTTGAACATGACAATGAGTTCACTGTACTAAAATGGCCCCCACAGTCACCAGATCTCAACCCAATAGAGCATCTTTGGGATGTGGTGGAACGGGAGCTTCGTGCCCTGGATGTGCATCCCTCAAATCTCCATCAACTGCAAGATGCTATCCTATCAATATGGGCCAACATTTCTAAAGAACGCTATCAGCACCTTGTTGAATCAATGCCACGTAGAATTAAGGCAGTTCTGAAGGCAAAAGGGGGTCCAACACCATATTAGTATGGTGTTCCTAATAATTCTTTAGGTGAGTGTATATATATATATATTCACGCTAGCAGAAGGACCCGGCGTTTCACGGGTATATTTAATCTAATTTGTTTCTAATTAATTTTATTTATTTTTTGTGTGTGTTCTTAAAAGATAATGACAGTATCCCCCATAACAGTGACATCTACAGTACCCCACCCCTTTAACAGTGACCTTTACAGCCCCCCACTCCTTAAAGAGGACCTTTCACCTGGATATCTATAATCTAATTATTATACTACCTTATAGTGCGTCCCCCAGTGATGTCTTGGCAATTTATTTTTTTCTAAAGAACCTCCCGTTCATCCGCTGTGGTCCCCGAATCTTTTGGCGCCCCCCCCACAATTCCCAGCCTCCTTAAAATGGGACCTCTACAGCAGCCCACCCCCTTATTTTTGACCTTCACAGTAGCCTGCCCCTTTAACAGTGAGTACCACAGCACCCCACCCCCTTGACAATGACTTCCACAGGGACCAGTCCCCTTAACAGTGACCTCTACAGCACCCGCCCCTTAACACTGACCATACGTTACAGCCCGCTTAACTGTGACCTCCACCATTCCGGGCCCCCTTAACAGAGACCTCCACAGCGACTGCCCCTTTAACAGTGACCGCCACAGTACCCCACTCTCTTAACAGTGATCTCCACTGTACCCCGCTCCCTTAACAGTGTACCCCGCTGCCTCTTTAATAGTGACCTCCACAGTCTCTTCCTCCCTTAACAATGACCTCCACACTGCCCGCCCCTTTAACAGTGACCTCCACAGTACCCCGTCTCCTTAAAAGTGATTTCCACAATAACCCGCCCCCTTAACAGTGACCTTCACAGTTGCCCCTTTAATAGAGACCTCCACAGTCTTCTGCCCCCTTAACAGTAACCTCCACAGCATCTGCTCTTTTAACAGTGACCTCCACAGCGGCCGGCCCTTTATTTGTGACCTGCACAGTACCCCGTCTAGTTAACAGTGATTTCCACTATAACCCGCCCCCTTAACAGTGACCTCCACAGAGTTTTGTTCCCTTAAAACGTGACCTCCACAACACCCCGCCCATTAATAGTGACCTCTATAGCACCTCTCCTTTTAACACTATACTCCATAGACCGTCACCTTAACTGTGATCTCCACCGTTCTGTTCCCCCTTAACAGAGACCTCCACAGCACCCGCCCCTTTAACAGTGACCTCCACAGCATCCCGCCCCTTTAACAGTGACCTCCACAGCGGCTGCCCCTTTATTAGTGACCTACACAGTACCCCATTCCTGAACAATGATTTCCACAACACCCCATCCCCTTAACAGGCCCTGCCCCTTTAAAGCTGACTTACAGCAGTGAAGAAAAATGGCTGGGTTGTTATAGAAACCTGGTGTAAAACTGTGTGTATGTGGAGAATAAGGGCCTGCGAGCTTCTATTGGCTGATAAGGGTTATGTGCAGTGGCGTATCTAAGCTATGGCAGCCATGGCTAGTGCCATAGGCGCCAAGCGGGGGGGGGGCGACCAGGGCCGATCCTACACGGGGTGCAGTGGGTGCCCGGGCCCCGCACCCCAGCGCTGCGGCCCTGGTGACAAGTGGGGGCGGCCGCGGCCGGCGGCAGGGCAGAGCAGGAGATGAGCGCCTCCATTGCGGAAGCGCTCATCTCCATAGTCATCTGTATTGCCGTCCTCAGGACGGCAATACAGATGCCTGTCTGTGCTGCGGCAGAGGAGGGAGAGGTGTGTCCCCTCCTGTTCCTCTGATAGGCTGCCGGCTTAGTGCTGGCAGCCTATCAGAGGCCGGTGATGGCGCGATGACGTCATCGCGTCGCCTGAGCCGTATAGCGAGGGACACACAGACGGAAGAGGGGGCCTGCATCGCATCGCATTGCTGGAGGTAAGTATAAGTGTATTATTTTTTTTTATTTTTTTATATAGGTACAATACTGGGCTGGCACATGATAAGGGGGGCTACTGGGCTGGCACATAAGGGGGGCTACTGGGCTGGCACATAAGGGGGGACTACTGGGCTGGGCTGGCACATGATAAGGGGGGCTACTGGGCTGGCACATGATAAGGGGGGACTACTGGGCTGGCACATGATAAGGGGGGACTACTGGGCTGGCACATGATAAGGGGGGCTACTGGCACATGATATGGGGGGCTACTGGCACATGATATGGGGGCACTCTGGCTACTGGCACATGATATGGGGGCACTCTGGCTACTGACACATGATATGGGGGGGCTCTGGCTACTGACACATGATATGGGGGGGCTCTGGCTACTGGCACATGATGGTGGGGGGGGGGGCTCTGGCTACTGGCACATGATATGGGGGGGGCTCTGGCTACTGGCACATGATAAGGGGGGCTACTGGCACATGATAAGGGGGGCTACTGGCACATGATAAGGGGGGCTACCGGCTACTGGCACATGATAAGGGGGCTACTGGCACATGATAAGGGGGGCTACTGGCACATGATAAGGAGGGCTACTGGCACATAGGGGGGCTACTGGCACATAAGGGGGGCTACTGGCACATGATATGGGGGGGCTCTGGCTACTGGCATATGATATGGGGGGCTCTGGCTACTGGCACATGATAAGGGGGGACTACTGGGCTGGCACATGATAAGGGGGGACTACTGGGCTGGCACATGATAAGGGGGGCTACTGGCACATGATATGGGGGGCTACTGGCACATGATATGGGGGCACTCTGGCTACTGGCACATGATATGGGGGCACTCTGGCTACTGACATGATATGGGGGGGCTCTGGCTACTGACACATGATATGGGGGGGCTCTGGCTACTGGCACATGATGGTGGGGGGGGGGCTCTGGCTACTGGCACATGATATGGGGGGGGCTCTGGCTACTGGCACATGATAAGGGGGGCTACTGGCACATGATAAGGGGGGCTACTGGCACATGATAAGGGGGGCTACTGGCACATGATAAGGGGGCTACTGGCACATGATAAGGGGGGCTACTGGCACATGATAAGGAGGGCTACTGGCACATAGGGGGGCTACTGGCACATAAGGGGGGCTACTGGCACATGATATGGGGGGGCTCTGGCTACTGGCATATGATATGGGGGGCTCTGGCTACTGGCACATGATGGTGGGGGGGCTCTTATTACTGGCACATGATTGGGGGCATCTATGGGGGCACATCTTACTGCAGATTATTGGGGGGCACTATAGGGGCATCTACTGAGGCTAAAAAAGAAGATATTTTATATGGGGGCTCTGTATAGGGGCATTTTATACTGGGACACATTATGGTGGGTACTATGGGGAAGGGGGGGCACTATGGGGGTCATCTACGGGGGCACTGAGAAGGGGTATTTTATATTGGCACATTATGGGAACATTAGCTCAACTGGGGGCATTACAAATGTTTTGCATATTATAAGGAGAATTATTACTACTGGGGGGGCATTATGGTGGGCTTTATTACTCCCCCATGGTATGACCCCCTAGTAGCAGCACCAGCCTTTCCCTGCTCTGCTATCCCTCTGCCCTTTCTCCAAATCCTTATTATGAAATCTTTCTCATTAGGTTAAAGCACAACATCAGCTCCGCCGAGTCCCCGGCCAAAGTGTTGAAGTGGCGTCCGAGATCCCCAAGGGCCAAGTCAAGTAACTGTAAGTTTTTATGGGGGTTCTACAAAAGAGCTATCGTGTTTTTTTTTTTGTTAAGGTTATCTGAAAGATGGGTTTAAAATATTTTGACAGGGGCGCAGTTTGAGTGCTTGCCATAGGCGCCATTTTCACTAGATACGCCTCTGGTTATGTGACCATCTGTATGGCAGTTGGGATATGAGGAGAAAGACCTGCAGGCTTCTATTGGCTAATGTAGGTCATGTGACGGTGCCATATTAGCCTTTTTTTTGGGGGGGGGGGGGGGATATCTCAGGAACGGTACGTGCTAAAGAGCTGAGATCCGGTCTAAAACATTCCCGGACACCTGATGTACCTGTGTGCCAAATTTTGTGATTGTAAATGCGACGGTGCAGATTCCTTTAGTGGACATACATACATACTTAGATACATACACTCAGCTTTATATATTAGATAGCAGTGTATTGATATGAGAGGTATGAGGTATAATAGATGCAGTGTGTACAGATAGATATATGTGGTCAGTTATACATTATGGTCACTGTGTGAGGGTGGTTGTAATTTTCTGCAGTATTATATATAAGTGAAATTTGAGGAAAAACTGGATATGATGGGAAAACGGAGGACCTCATCTTACCAATACACGGTGGTCTCAATGGAGAACTTATTGTGCAGTTCTTCTCCTTGCTGTTGGGGGTTGGAGGACCTAAGATGATGTCATCACAGGTCCTAGCAGATGTACCTTTGTAACCTAGGAACTACATAATTCTCTGTGCAGTTACATTACTAGATAGTGCAGGACCTATCATAATGATCATAGGTCAAGGCTGATACACCTTTCTAACATCATTCTCTCTGCAGCTCCTTTACTAGATGTTCAGGACCTGTGATCAGGGGCGTAGCTAGAAATGACTGGGCCCCATAGCAAAAACAATTTATGGCCCCCCCCCCTCCCGGATCTCCCACCCCACATTCCTCTCGGACCTCCCACCCTAACATCCCCACACCACACTATTAAAGGGATTCTGTCATCAGATTTAACCCCTCTAACCTAAACATATGCTCATGTCCAGACTAATAAGAAGAATCCTAAGCTGGCCTTATTAAACCTCACTGTTGCTCTATTTGCCCAAAAAACAGGTTTTTATAACCTGTCAATCACTTACTTAAGGTGCCCAAGGTGAGGTCCGTTAATACAGGGTGCCCGGCCGCACCCCTTGCCGTCCGTTGCCCAGTGCCGCCTTTCCTGTCTTCAGTGCCGCCTTCTACAGCTCAGCGCCGCCTCCGCAATCCTTCCCGTCCCTCTGCCAGATCCCGAGCCTGCCGTTGCCAGGAGTCCGCACGGGCACATCAGGCTGAGCCTAGTGCGCTGGCGCGGGATCTGGCAGAGGGACGGGGAGGATTGCCGAGGCGGCGCTGAGCTGGAGAAGGCGGCTCTGGGCACCAGACAGCAAGGGGTGTGGCCGAGCACCCTGTATTAACGGACCTCCCCTTGGGCACCTTAAGTAATTGATTGACAGGTTATACAAACCAGTTTTTTGGGCAAATAGAGCCACAGTGAGGTTTAATTAGGCCAGCTCAGGATTCTTTTTATTAGTCTGGACATGAGCATATGCTTAGGTTAGAGGGGTTAAATCTGACAGAATCCCTTTAAATAATGCAGCTGCGCCTCCCAGGCTTGAGCAGGTATATGTGTGAATATGGATTAGGGAAGATGCTGAGATCTGGCTGTACCTCACTGTGAGGTACAGCCGGATCTCAGCATCTTCCCTATTCACACATATACCTGCTCAAGCCTGGCAGGCGCAGCTGCATTATTTAATAGTGTGGTGTGGTAATGGTTAATGGCATTTTGGCGAAGACACAGCCACCTAATCCTATCTGAGGGGTCTGTATTACTGGAGTTATTTCATCTGTGTGTGTGAGCTACCGCCGGATCTCAGCATCTTCCCTATTCACACATATACCTGCTCAAGCCTGGCAGGTGCAACTGCGCCCGCATTATTTAATAGTGTGGTGTGGTAATAATTAGAGTTGAGCGAACACCTGGATGTTCGGGTTCGAGAAGTTCGGCCGAACTTCCCGGAAATGTTCGGGTTCGGGATCCGAACCCGAACCGAACTTCGTCCCGAACCCGAACCCCATTGAAGTCAATGGGGACCCGAACTTTTGGGCACTAAAAAGGCTGTAAAACAGCCCAGGAAAGAGCTAGAGGGCTGCAAAAGGCAGCAACATGTAGGTAAATCCCCTGCAAACAAATGTGGATAGGGAAATGAATTAAAATAAAAATAAAAAAAATAAAAATGACCCAATATCAATTGGACAGAGGTCCCATAGCAGAGAATCTGGCTTCACGTCAGCAGAGAATCAGTCGCTTCATGTCAGCAGAGAATCAGTCTCTTCATGCCATAGCAGAGAATCTGGCTTCATGTCACCCACCACTGGAAGAGGACACTGTCACATATTTAGGCCCCGGCACCCAGACAGAGGAGAGCGGTCCCGTAACAAAGAATCTGGCCTTATGTCAGCGCAGAATCTGTCTTCATGTCATAGCAGAGAATCAGGCTTCACGTCACCCACTACTGGAACAGGCCACTGTCCCATATTTAGGCCCAGGCAGAGGAGAGAGGTCCCGTAACAGAGAATCTGGCCTTATGTCAGCGCAGAATCTGTCTTCATGTCATAGCAGAGAATCAGGCTTCACGTCACCCACCACTGGAACAGGCCACTGTCACACATTTAGACCCAGGCAGAGGAGAGAGGTCCCGTAACAGAGAATCTGGCCTTATGTCAGCGCAGAATCTGTCTTCATGTCATAGCAGAGAATCAGGCTTCACGTCACCCACCACTGGAACAGGCCACTGTCACACATTTAGGCCCAGGCACCCAGGCAGAGGAGAGAGGTCCCGTAACAGAGAATCTGGCCTTATGTCAGCGCAGAATCTGTCTTCATGTCATAGCAGAGAATCAGGCTTCACGTCACCCACCACTGGAACAGGCCACTGTCACATATTTAGGCCCAGGCACCCAGGCAGAGGAGAGAGGTCCTGTAACAGAGAATCTGGCCTTATGTCAGCACAGAATCTGTCTTCATGTCATAGCAGAGAATCAGGCTTCACGTCACCCACCACTGGAACAGGCCACTGTCACACATTTAGGCCCAGGCACCCAGGCAGAGGAGAGAGGTCCCGTAACAGAGAATCTGGCCTTATGTCAGCGCAGAATCTGTCTTCATGTCATAGCAGAGAATCAGGCTTCACGTCACCCACCACTGGAACAGGCCACTGTCACACATTTAGGCCCAGGCACCCAGGCAGAGGAGAGAGGTCCCGTAACAGAGAATCTGGCCTTATGTCAGCGCAGAATCTGTCTTCATGTTATAGCAGAGAATCAGGCTTCACGTCACCCACCACTGGAACAGGCCACTGTCACACATTTAGGCCCCGGCACCCAGACAGAGGAGAGGTTCATTCAACTTTGGGTTGCCCCGCAATATAATGGTAAAATGAAATTAAAAATAGTATTGAATGAGGAAGTGCCCTGGAGTAGAATAATATATTGTTAAGGGGAGGTAGTTAATATCTAATCTGCACAAGGGATGGACAGGTCCTGTGGGATCCATGCCTGGTTCATTTTTATGAACGTCAGCTTGTCCACATTGGCTGTAGACAGGCGGCTGCGTTTGTCTGTAATGACGCCCCCTGCCGTGCTGAATACACGTTCAGACAAAACGCTGGCCGCCGGGCAGGCCAGCACCTCCAAGGCATAAAAGGCTAGCTCTGGCCACGTGGACAATTTGGAGACCCAGAAGTTGAATGGGGCCGAACCATCAGTCAGTACGTGGAGGGGTGTGCACAGGTACTGTTCCACCATGTTAGTGAAATGTTGCCTCCTGCTAACACGTTCCGTATCAGGTGGTGATGCAGTTAGCTGTGGCGTGTTGACAAAACTTTTCCACATCTCTGCCATGCTAACCCTGCCCTCAGAGGAGCTGGGCGTGACACAGCTGCGTTGGCGACCTCTTGCTCCTCCTCTGCCTTCGCCTTGGGCTTCCACTGGTTCCCCTGTGACATTTGGGAATGCTCTCAGTAGCGCGTCTACCAACGTGCGCTTGTACTCGCGCATCTTCCTATCACGCTCCAGTGTAGGAAGTAAGGTGGGCACATTGTCTTTGTACCGGGGATCCAGCAGGGTGGCAACCCAGTAGTCCGCACACGTTAAAATGTGGGCAACTCTGCTGTCGTTGCGCAGGCACTGCAGCATGTAGTCGCTCATGTGTGCCAGGCTGCCCAGAGGTAAGGACAAGCTGTCCTCTGTGGGAGGCGTATCGTCATCGTCCTGAGTTTCCCCCCAGCCACGCACCAGTGATGGGCCCGAGCTGCTTTGGGTGCCACCCCGCTGTGAACATGCTTCATCCTCATCCTCCTCCACCTCCTCCTCATCCTTGTCCTCCTCGTCCTCCAGTAGTGGGCCCTGTCTGGCCACATTTGTACCTGGCCTCTGGTGTTGCAAAAAACCTCCCTCTGAGTCACTTCGAAGAGACTGGCCTGAAAGTGCTAAAAATGACCCCTCTTCCTCCTCTTCCTCCTGGGCCACCTCCTCTTCCATCATCGCCCTAAGTGTTTTCTCAAGGAGACATAGAAGTGGTATTGTAACGCTGATAACGGCGTCATCGCCACTGGCCATGTTGGTGGAGTACTCGAAACAACGCAACAGGGCACACAGGTCTCGCATAGAGGCCCAGTCATTGGTGGTGAAGTGTGTCTGATCCGCAGTGCGACTGACCCGTGCGTGCTGCAGCTGAAACTCCACTATGGCCTGCTGCTGCTCGCACAGTCTGTCCAGCATATGCAAGGTGGAGTTCCACCTGGTGGGTACGTCGCATATGAGGCGGTGAGCGGGAAGGCCGAAGTTACGCTGTAGCGCAGACAGGCGAGCAGCGGCAGGGTGTGAACGCCGGAAGCGCGAACAGACGGCCCGCACTTTATGCAGCAGCTCTGACATGTCGGGGTAGTTGCGAATGAACTTCTGCACCACCAAATTCAGCACATGCGCCAGGCAAGGGATGTGCGTCAAACCGGCTAGTCCCAGAGCTGCAATGAGATTTCGCCCATTATCGCACACCACCAGGCCGGGCTTGAGGCTCACCGGCAGCAACCACTCGTCGGTCTGTTGTTCTATACCCAGCCACAACTCCTGTGCGGTGTGGGGCCTGTCCCCCAAACATATGAGTTTCAGAATGGCCTGCTGACGTTTACCCCGGGCTGTGCTGAAGTTGGTGGTGAAGGTGTGTGGCTGACTGGATGAGCAGGTGGAAGAAGAGGAGGAGGAAGCTGAGTAGGAGGAGGAGGAGACAGGAGGCAAAGAATGTTGCCCTGCGATCCTTGGCGGCGGAAGGACGTGCGCCAAACAGCTCTCCGCCTGGGGCCAAGCCGCCACTACATTTACCCAGTGTGCAGTTAGGGAGATATAGCGTCCCTGGCCGTGCTTACTGGTCCACGTATCTGTGGTTAGGTGGACCTTGCCACAGATGGCGTTGCGCAGTGCACACTTGATTTTATCGGACACTTGTTTGTGCAGGGAAGGCACGGCTCTCTTGGAGAAGTAGTGGCGGCTGGGAACAACATACTGTGGGACAGCAAGTGACATGAGCTGTTTGAAGCTGTGTGTGTCCACCAGCCTAAATGACAGCATTTCATAGGCCAGTAGTTTAGAAATGCTGGCATTCAGGGCCAGGGATCGAGGGTGGCTAGGTGGGAATTTACGCTTTCTCTCAAATGTTTGTGAGATGGAGAGCTGAACGCTGCCGTGTGACATGGTTGAGATGCTTGGTGATGCAGGTGGTGGTGTTGGTGGTACATCCCATGTTTGCTGGGCGGCAGGTGCCAACGTTCCTCCAGAGGCAGCGGAAGAGGCCGAGGCGGCGGCAGCAGCAGCAGAAGAGGCCGAGGCGGCGGCAGCAGCAGAAGAGGCCGAGGCGGCAGCAGCAGAAGAGGCAGCAGGGGGAGCCTGAGTGACTTCCTTGTTTTTAAGGTGTTTACTCCACTGCAGTTCATGCTTTGCATGCAGGTGCCTGGTCATGCAGGTTGTGCTAAGGTTCAGAACGTTAATGCCTCGCTTCAGGCTCTGATGGCACAGCGTGCAAACCACTCGGGTCTTGTCGTCAGCACATTGTTTGAAGAAGTGCCATGCCAGGGAACTCCTTGAAGCTGCCTTTGGGGTGCTCGGTCCCAGATGGCGGCGGTCAGTAGCAGGCGGAGTCTCTTGGCGGCGGGTGTTCTGATTTTGCCCACTGCTCCCTCTTTTGCTACGCTGTTGGCTCGGTCTCACCACTGCCTCTTCCTCCGAACCGTGAAAGTCAGTGGCACGACCTTCATTCCATGTGGGGTCTAGGACCACATCGTCCCCTGCATCGTCTTCCACCCAGTCTTGATCCCTGACCTCCTGTTCAGTCTGCACACTGCAGTTTCGTCATCATCAGAGACGTGCTGAGGTGGTATTCCCATGTCCTCATCATCAGAAAAAATAAGTGGTTGTGCGTTAGTGCATTCTATCTCTTCCACCCCTGGGGAAGGGCTAGGTGGATGCCCTTGGGAAACCCTGGCAGCAGAGTCTTCAAACAGCATAAGAGACTGCTGCATAACTTGAGGCTCAGACAGTTTCCCTGATATGCATGGGGGTGATGTGACAGACCGATGGGCTTGGTTTTCATGCGCCATCTGTGCGCTTTCTGCAGAAGACTGGGTGGGAGATAATGTGAACGTGCTGGATCCACTGTCGGCCACCCAATTGACTAATGCCTGTACCTGCTCAGGCCTTACCATCCTTAGAACGGCATTGGGCCCCACCAAATATCGCTGTAAATTCTGCTGGCTACTGGGACCTGAGGTAGTTGGTTCACTAGGACGTGTGGCTGTGGCAGAACGGCCACGTCGTCTCCCAGCACCAGAGGGTCCACTAACACCACCACGACCATGTCCACGTCCGCGTCCGCGTCCGCGTCCCTTATTAGATCTTTTCCTCATTGTTCCCGTTCACCACAATTTTGAGAATGGCAAATTTGGGAATAGTTTTTCAACCCAGAACAAAAAGTCTGCTTTTACGGTCACTACAAATAACTTGACCAGCTAAAACAGTACAGATTTGGTTGAATAGAAATGTCAGGCCTGTTTTTTTTTGCGCTGGGTGACAGGTATAGGTTTAATCACAGAATCAGACTTCTATCTGCACGGTAGCATAGAAACATAGAAACATAGAATGTGTCGGCAGATAAGAACCATTTGGCCCATCTAGTCTGCCCAATATATCTGAATCCTATGAATAGTCCCTGGCCCTATCTTATATGAAGGATAGCCTTATGCCTATCCCATGCATGCTTAAACCCCTTCACTGTATTTGCAGCTACCACTTCTGCAGGAAGGCTATTCCATGCATCCACTACTCTCTCAGTAAAGTAATACTTCCTTATATTACTTTTAAACCTTTGCCCCTCTAATTTAAAACTGTGTCCTCTTGTGGTAGTTTTTCTTCTTTTAAATATGCTCTCCTCCTTTACCGAGTTGATTCCCTTTATGTATTTAAAAGTTTCTATCATATCCCCTCTGTCTCTTCTTTCTTCCAAGCTATACATATTAAGGTCCTTTAACCTTTCCTGGTAAGTTTTATCCTGCAATCCATGTACTAGTTTAGTAGCTCTTCTCTGAACTCTCTCTAGAGTATCTATATCCTTCTGGAGATATGGCCTCCAGTACTGCGCACAATACTCCAAGTGAGGTCTCACCAGTGTTCTGTACAGCGGCATAAGCACTTCACTCTTTCTACTGCTTATACCTCTCCCTATACATCCAAGCATTCTGCTGGCATTTCATGCTGCTCTATTACATTGTCTTCCCACCTTTAAGTCTTCTGAAATAATTACTCCTAAATCCCTTTCCTCAGATACTGAGGTCAGGACTGTGTCAAATATTCTATATTCTGCCCTTGGGTTTTTACGCCCCAGGTGCATTATCTTGCACTTATCCACATTAAATTTCAGTTTCCAGAGTTCTGACCATTCTTCTAGTTTTCCTAAATCCTTTTCCATTTGGCGTTTCCCTCCAGGAACATCAACCCTGTTACATATATTTGTGTCATCAGCAAAAAGACAAACCTTACCATCGAGGCCTTTTGCAATATCACTTATGAAGATATTAAACAAAATTGGTCCCAGTACAGATCCCTGTGGAACCCCACTGGTAACATGACCTTGTTTTGAATGTTCTCCATTGACTACAACCCTCTGTTGTCTGTCACTCAGCCACTGCCTAATCCACTCAACAATATGGGAGTCCATGCTCAATGACTGCAGTTTATTGATAAGTCTTCTATGTGGGACAGTGTCAAAAGCCTTACTAAAATCTAGATATGCGATGTCTACTGCACCTCCACCGTCTATTATTTTATTCACCCAGTCAAAAAAATCTATAAGATTTGTTTGACATGATCTCCCTGAAGTAAACCCATGTTGTTTTTCATCTTGCAATCCATGGGATTTTAGATGTTCCACAATCCTATCCTTTAATAGGGTTTCCATTAATTTGCCTACTATTGATGTCAGACTCACTGGTCTATAGTTGCTCGATTCCTCCCTACTACCTTTCTTGTGAATGGGCACGACATTTGCCAATTTCCAATCTTCCGGGACGACTCCTGTTACTAATGATTGGTTAAATAAATCTGTTAACGGTTTTGCCAGCTCACCACTAAGCTCTTTTAATAGTTTTGGGTGTATCTCATCAGGCCCCTGTGACTTATTTGTCTTCACCTTAGACAGCAAACTTAGAACATCTTCCTCTGTAAAGATACATGCATAGCGTGTGTCTTAGGTTTTTCTGAATGACACTATCAGCACCTTCAATGTAAGATACTAGTTATTTTGAGAATGGCAAATTTGGGAATAGTTTTTCAACCCAGAACAAAAAGTCTGGTTTTACGGTCACTACAAATAACTTGACCAGCTAAAACACTACAGATTTGGTTGAATAGAAATGTCAGGCCTGTTTGTTTTTTTGCGCTATGTGACAGGTATAGGTTTAATCACAGAATTAGACTTCTATCTGCACGGTAGCGTGTGTCTTAGGTTTTTCTGAATGACACTATCAGCACCTTCAATGTAAGATATCCTTTTTGGGATAGATTTCAAGTAGGCCTCAAATACCAGGAACTAGTTATTTTGAGAATGGCAAATTTGGGAATAGTTTTTCAACCCAGAACAAAAAGTCTGCTTTTACAGTCACTACAAATAACTTGACCAGCTAAAACAGTACAGATTTGGTTGAATAGAAATGTCAGGCCTGTTTTTTTTTTTGCGCTATGTGACAGGTATAGGTGTAATCACAGAATCAGACTTCTATCTGCACGGTAGCGTGTGTCTTAGGTTTTTCTGAATGACACTATCAGCACCTTCAATGTAAGATATCCTTTTTGGGATAGATTTCAAGTAGGCCTCAAATACCAGAAACTAGTTATTTTGAGAATGGCAAATTTGGGAATAGTTTTTCAACCCAGAACAAAAAGTCTGCTTTTACGGTCACTACAAATAACTTGACCAGCTAAAACAGTACAGATTTGGTTGAATAGAAATGTCAGGCCTGTTTTTTTTTTGCGCTATGTGACAGGTATAGGTTTAATCACAGAATCAGACTTCTATCTGCACGGTAGCGTGTGTCTTAGGTTTTTCTGAATGACACTATCAGCACCTTCAATGTAAGATATCCTTTTTGGGATAGATTTCAAGTAAGCCTCATATACCAGAAACTAGTTATTTTGAGAATGGCAAATTTGGGAATAGTTTTTCAACCCAGAACAAAAAGTCTGGTTTTACGGTCACTACAAATAACTTGACCAGCTAAAACACTACAGATTTGGTTGAATAGAAATGTCAGGCCTGTTTTTTTTTTTGCGCTATGTGACAGGTATAGGTTTAATCACAGAATTAGACTTCTATCTGCACGATAGCGTGTGTCTTAGGTTTTTCTGAATGACACTATCAGCACCTTCAATGTAAGATATCCTTTTTGGGATAGATTTCAAGTAGGCCTCATATACCAGAAACTAGTTATTTTGAGAATGGCAAATTTGGGAATAGTTTTTCAACCCAGAACAAAAAGTCTGCTTTTACGGTCACTACAAATAACTTGACCAGCTAAAACAGTACAGATTTGGTTGAATAGAAATGTCAGGTCTATTTTTTAGGCGCTGGGTGACAGGCTCAACTTGCCCCTGATGTAGTATATGGCCAAAAAATAACCACACTGTTGATGGTTAAATGCACTTGGGTGACACAGGCTCAGCCTGCACCAGATGTAGTATATGGCCAAAAAATAACCAGACTGTTGATGGTTAAATGCACTTCGGTGACACAGGCTCAGCCTGCAGCTGATGTAGTATATGGCCAAAAAATAACCAGACTGTTGATGGTTAAATGCACTTCGGTGACACAGGCTCAGCCTGCAGCTGATGTAGGATATAGCACAAAATAACCACACTATTGATGGTTAAATACACTTGGTGATAGCTTGTGCTGGCGCACCACAAGTCACAAAATGGCCGCCGATCACCCCAGAAAAAAAGTGATATAAAAACGCTCTGGGCAGCCTCAAAAAAGTGAGCAAGTCAATATTAGCACTTCAATGATCCACAGCTGCAGATCGATCACAGAATGAAGTCTTTTGGAGGAGTTAATCTGCCTAATCTCGCCCTAACGTCGCAGCTGCAACCTCTCCCTATGCTTGATTTAGCAGAGTGACGTGCAGCGCAACGTGACCCAAGCTTATATAGAGGCTGGGTCACATGCTGCACTGGCCAATCACAGCCATGCCAATAGTAGGCAAGGCTGTGATGGCCTCTTGGGGCAAATAGTATGACGCTTGTTGATTGGCTGCTTTGCAGCCTTTCAAAAAGCGCCAAGAAAGCGCCGAACACCGAACCCGAACCCGGACTTTTACGAAAATGTTCGGGTTCGGGTCCGTGTCACGGACACCCCAAAATTCGGTACGAACCCGAACTATACAGTTCGGGTTCGCTCATCCCTAGTAATAATGGTTAATGGCATTGGCGAAGACCCCTCAGATAAGATTAGGTGGCTGTGTCTTCGCCAATACCATTAACCATTACCACACAACCCTATTAAATAATGCGGGCGCAGTTGCGCCTGCCAGGCTTGAGCAGGTATATGTGTGAATAGGGAAGATGCTGAGATCCGGCGGTAGCTCACACACACAGATGAAATAACTCCAGTCTCCTCCACTTGTCCACTACACTAGTCTCCAGAGTGACTCCAGTTACAGTACTCCAGTCTCCACATCTCTCCACTGACTGACGCTGCCGCTTCGGTCGGAGACTCAGTCCCACTCCCCAGCCAGCCCTCACCTCAGCCACTTGAAGTTGAACCAACCAAACTGTACCCCGTACTGCGCATGCGCCGCCCGCCGAGCCAGCCAGCCACCGACACTCCAGCAGCTCAACTCGCAGCTTCCTTGTACGTGCCGCTCCTAGTCTGTGACCCCGCCTCCTCCACTTCCAGCGAACCGCCGCCCAGACTGCCTCTCTACCTCCGCCGGCTCCGAGTCCGACCGCCCCCTATCACAGCGCCACGTCCGGCCCACCCGCCACATTTTTTTTATTTCTTTTTTTTAATCCCCAGTCGGCGGCGGGCCCCCCAGTGGCGTAGGGCCCCATAGCCATTGCTATGGCTGCTATGGTGATCCCTACACCACTGCCTGTGATGATTTGATGACATGGTCCTTTAGCTTTCTCCACTGATGAAAGGAATTCTAGACTGGAACTGGATCGGAGCCTGTATTGAATGTAATTAGGGGGCAAGGTCCTTGGTTCACTGCTGGCCACACTCCCCATGGGCCCCATAGCAGCTGCATGTTCTGCGTCTATCTGAGGTACACCACTGAATGAGGCCCTATTCTTTTGCCAGAATATGCAACAGGGCTCAGGATTAAAAGAGCACCATGCGCATTCTGAGGCCCAATGTGGTGATTTACCACTTGTGCTGTAAACTGTAGCGGCTCTTGGGTAAAGTAGGACCCTTGAGAAGTGACCCCATTTTGAAAACTTCACCCCTGAAAGTATTTATTAAAGGGTTGGTGTTATCATTTTGACACCATAGGTATTTTGCATAAATTAATGGGCAGCGGACTGTGCAAAATCAAAATTGCAATTTTTCCACAGATCTGGCATTTCAGTACCCAATATGCTGTGCCCAACTGGTGCACATAATATCACACCACACCCCTTAACTTGTTAGGCATTTATTACTGGTTACAGAAATACTATAAATATGGATTATCAAAGGTTAATTGGATCCCCACGCTGATAAAGACACTTCTTATAAAATTGCCGCTAGTGTATGGATGATTAAATACACTTTCTCATATGTAGTCAAAATTTGTACTGCAGCTATCTTGTCGGGGTCTGGTCTCACGCTGTCCGCACTCACAACATGTCCCAGATATTTCACTTCGGGCTTCAGTAAGTGACACTTTGAAGGTTTCACTTTCAGTCCATGTTAGGTCAAAGTCTGGAACACTTCCGCCAAGTGCTGTAAATGCTCTTCGACGATCACATCATCCAGGTACAGCAATACGGTCTCAAAGTTTTTGTGCCCAAGACATCTTTCCTTGAGTCCCTGGAATGTCCCAGGGGTGTTGCACAACCCAAATGGCATGTAGTTGAACTTGAACAGACCCATTGGAGTTGCAAAAGCAGTTTTTTCTTTATCTTCTGGTGCCAAGGGGACTTGCCAATAGCCACTGGTTAGATCCACGGTTAAAAAGTAAGCAGCGGATCCCAGAGCTGCCAGGGATTCCTCAATTCGTGGCAGGGGGTATGCATCCTTGTGTGTAACGTTGTTGATCTTACGGTAGTCCACACAAAAACGGATGGTTCCATTCTTCTTCTTTACCAGGACTAAGGGAGCAGCCCAGGGACTGTGACTATCCTGGATGACGTTAGCTGTCTTCATATCCTGCACCATCTTCTTCACCTGCTGGTACATGGCAGGAGGGACTGGTCTGTATCTCTCTTTGATTGGAGGAGGCCAGTTGGAATGGTGTGCTGTATTAAACGATTGGCACTACCCTGAGATTTGGGATCAACTTCTAGCGGCGGATCGCAATTTACAAGCCCTTCCGGGTGCAGACGGATGCGGATCCGTCTCGCAAATGCATTGCAAGAACGGATCCGTCTGTCCGTTTGTCAAACGGACAAACGGATCCGTTTCTATATTTTTTTTTCCACATTTTTAAAGGTCTGCGCATGTGCAGACCAGAAGGACGGATCCGGCATTGCAGTATTTTTAATACATTCCTATGGAAAAAAATGCCGGATCCAGCATTCAGGCAAGTGTTCATTTTTTTGGGCCGGAGATAAAACTGCAGCATGCTGCGGTATTATCTCCGTCCTGAACAGTCAAAAAGACTGAACTGAAGACATCCTGATGCCTCCTGAACGGATTGCTCTCCATTCAGAATGCATGGGGATAAAACTGATCAGTTCTTTTCCGGTATTGAGCCCCTAGGAAGGAACTCTATGCCGGAAAAGAAGAACGCAAGTGTGAAAGTACCCTTAGGTGTATCAATCACCAGAACAGGGTTATTAAAACCGGCATCTAAAACGCCAGTCTTAATAAATGAGTATTTCAATAGGAGCAGCGCTGTAGTAGCCAGCTCCCTTCACTAGAAGTTTGACAGTCCTGTGTCGCTCCAACTCCGACTTTAAAGGTCATCTGTCAGCAGATTTGTACCTATGAAACTGGCTGACCTATTGCCTGTGCACTTGGCAGCTTAAGGCATCTGTGTTGCTCCTAGAGGCTCATTTGTATATATTAAAACGTAATTTTTCTCGGCAATGCGGGCACATATGAACATGGGAGCAACACAGATGCCTTCAGCTGCCAAAAGCACGTGTAACATGTCAGCCAGTTTTATAGGTACAAATCTGCTGACAGATACCCTTTTATTTTTATCAGTCTTTCTGTGAAAATTATCATATTTTGGCAATTAAGCGACGGAGCTACACCTAAACAGTTGATCAACGGGATGTAGAATTTTGGACCCCTGCCAATCAGCTAATGATGACCTATCCTATGGATACGTCAGAACTTAGTAAAGGCCGGACAACCCCTTTTACTCCTTCATGAAGCACCGATTTTTCGTTTTTTAATCCCTGCTTTCCAGGAGCAATAACTTTTTTATTTTTACATTCTCATAGCTGTATGAGGGCTTGTCTTTTGCAGGACAAGTTGCACTTTCTAATGGCACCATTTAGTATTACATCCAGTATAGTAGGAAGCTGGAAAAAAACATTGAGGTAGAATAGGAAAAGAAATTTAATACTGCTATACTTTTATGGGTTTTGTTTTTACAGCTTTCCCTAAGCGGTGAAAGTGACCTGTTACCTTTATTTCCTGGGTTAGTATGATTACAGTAATACCAAATTTTTTTAGTTTTTCTTAAGTTGTTTCAATACTATTTGAAAAATGAAAACTTTGATACAGATTTTTTTTTATCTTCATCATATTTCGACCCCCTTAACTTTTTTGTTTTAGAATTTTAGAATGTATATGACTTTTTGATCACTTTTTATTCTTTTTTTTGGAAGGGGGGTGAAGGGACCAGAAAGCAGTAAATCTGCCATTTTCGGGTTTTTTCTGTTACTTTTTTCACTGCACAGAATAAATACTTTTATATATTAATAGTTTGGGCATTTTGGGACGCGGAGCTACTAATGATCTTTATTTTTTCATTATTTATTTTTACTTTTAAAATGGGGAAAGAGGGTGATTTGAACTTTTATATTGAAAGCTCTTTTTTTTACATTTATTTATAGTCCCCCTAGGGGATTTGAACATGCTATTGTCTGGTTGCTTCTCCCACTGACACTGGTTTAACATTGCAACCTAGAAAAGAATCACTATGTTCCTACGGAGCCCTGCCACTGGAAGGGCTTGATAGGAACTTCACTATGACAGGCTTCAGAGCCTTCAGAAGGCCACAGGATGCCATAGCTACTTAACGGCTCCTGCGATTTGGTCACCGAGAGCACAGAGCTCCTGGTAATTGGACCCTTAGATGCTGTGGTCACAATTGACCAGGGCATCTGAGGCATCTAAAGTTCGGTGAATATTGGTCACCAATCACAGATTCTGCCACCCGGTGTCTTTCATGACCTGATATCTGCTGTACATATATAGTGGATGTCAGGAAAGGGTTAAAGCCTATGTATAAAGTATACAGTTGTGGCCAAAAGTTTTGAGAATGACCAAAATATTATTTTTCACAAAGTTTGCTGCTAAACTGCTTTTAGATCTTTGTTTTAGTTGTTTCTGTGATGTAGTGAAATATAATTACACGCACTTCATACGTTTCAAAGGCTTTTATCGACAATTACATGACATTTATGCAAAGAGTCAGTATTTGCAGTGTTGGCCCTTCTTTTTCAGGACCTCTGCAATTCGACTAGGCATGCTCTCAATCAACTTCTGGGCCAATTCCTGACTGATAGCAACCCATTCTTTCATAATCACTTCTTGGAGTTTGTCAGAATTAGTGGGTTTTTGTTTGTCCACCCGCCTCTTGAGGATTGACCACAAGTTCTCAATGGGATTAAGATCTGGGGAGTTTCCAGGCCATGGACCCAAAATGTCAACATTTTGGTCCCCGAGCCACTTAGTTATCACTTTTGCCTTATGGCACGGTGCTCCATCGTGCTGGAAAATGCATTGTTCTTCACCAAACTGTTGTTGGATTGTTGGATGAAGTTGCTGTTGGAGGGTGTTTTGGTACCATTCTTTATTCATGGCTGTGTTTTTGGGCAAAATTGTGAGTGAGCCCACTCTCTTGGATGAGAAGCAACCCCACACATGAATGGTCTCAGGATGCTTTACTGTTGGCATGACACAGGACTGATGGTAGTGCTCACCTTTTCTTATCCGGACAAGCCTTTTTCCAGATGCCCCAAACAATTGCAAAGAGGCTTCATCGGAGAATATGACTTTGCCCCAGTCCTCAGCAGTCCATTCACCATACTTTCTGCATAACATCAATCTGTCCCTGATGTTTTTTTTGGAGAGAAGTGGCTTCTTTGCTGCCCTTTTTGACACCAGGCCATCTTCCAAAAGTCTTCGCCTCAATGTGCGTGCAGATGCACTCACACCTGCCTGCTGCCATTCATGAGCAAGCTCTGCACTGGTGGCACTCCGATCCCGCAGCTGAATCCTCTTTAGGAGACGATCCTGGCGCTTGCTGGACTATCTTGGATGCCCTGAAGCCTTCTTAACAAGAATTGAACCTCTTTCCTTGAAGTTCTTGATGATCCTATAAATTGTTGATTGAGGTGCAATCTTAGTAGCCACAATATGGCTGTGAAGCCATTTTTATGCAACGCAATGATGGTTGCACGCGTTTCTTTGCAGGTCACCATGGTTAACAATGGAAGAACAATGATTTCAAGCATCACCCTCCTTTTAACATGTCAAGTCGGCCATTTTAACCCAATCAGCCTGACATAATGATCTCCAGTCTTGTGCTCATCAAAATTCTCACCTGAGTTAACAAGACAATTACTGAAATGATCTCAGCAGGTCCTTTAATGACAGCAATGAAATGTAGTGGAAAGGTTTTTTTGGTATTAAGTTAATTTTCATGGCAAAGAAGGACTATGCAATTCATCTGATTACTCTTCATAACATTCTGGAGTATATTCAAATTGCTATTATAAAAACTTAAGCAGCAACTTTTCCAATTTCCAATATTTATGTATTTCTCAAAACTTTTGGCCACGACTGTATGTTCTTCTTAGGGCAGGTAAACCAAGTGCTGCATCGCTTAGATCTCAGTTACCCATGCAGTTCCCCCTGATGAACACTTGAATTCTCCTTACTTAAGTTGTGTTCTTCAACTTCAGACCTCATACTAAGGCCTGGTCAGGTGAGTGACGTCGTGGGTGGTTCAGGAGTTGTCCAACCCACCCCTTTGGCTAGTCACACTGTGTGCTGCATTATTGGACTGCAACACTGGCTCTAGCCTCTACCTCTTGTACGGTCAGCTCAGTATATCGTAGAAGAGGTGAAGGTGAAGCCAGTGATGCGATGTGGCCAGGCTGTGGCACTCCTGTCCTGCAGAGCCTGAGGTCAAGCGCACTGAGGCTGAGCCAAGAACTCGAGCAAGACGGCGCTGTACTCTGCATTCTTCCACCCCCACCCTCACTGCCTGTCATTGTGCGCTGCTCAGGTGCTGCACGCCTGTTCTCTTCCATATCTGACAGCTGAGCCAGCACCTGAAAGGCACAGTTGTATGGCAATGGCTGTGGAGTGAGCAGGGGCTCGCTTTTAGGAATAGGTTATCCAAGCTTTTTAATTTAGTGGACAACCTCTTTAAGGCAAAAAAAAGCTTTCTTTTTCAGTTTGATTCAAAAGATACATTTTCCAAAATTGCTGCAACACAGTCTACATTTGACTGTCCTGGTTGCAAAGGAATATGATTAGATCTGAAGTGAAATGCTGTAATCAAGTAGGGTGGTTAAAGCATTAACTCCAGTGTCAAACGGCAGAGTATAATTTATATTTTAGACCTTAAAAAAATATAGTGTGTGGTTTATTAGCTTCATTTACTTACAGCTTGCATTCCATTTTAATATGGGGCAAAGTTGAAATAGACTTCAATCACTGATGTCCTACACTAGATGATAGGGTATCTTACCTGAACAGTGAATTACACACTATCTGTGTGTTTGTAGAAGAGGCTTGCTAGATAAAGTCCTGTGATCACAGCAACACAGGTACTGAGTCAAGCAGTTAGTCTACTGTATTCTTCCCTCTCTGCAGTGTAATAGGGCTGGAGGAAGCAATGCAACCTATCAGGCTTGTAGAAAGATTGACCAGGGCCATGCTGCAGTTCCACTATGTCTTTAACATGGCAGACAATGATTAACTTTCAATTCAAGTTTGTAAATTAGGAAGAATTATAGGTACACAGTACAAAAAGCTGACCTTTGAAGGAAAAACCTTCACTGAGTTAACGTACATGAGGAAAAAGCACATTTTAGCATTTCACTGAAGAGCTGTAAAGAAAGCAATAAATGACAAAAAGAAAGCATATAAATCACTAAAACAGGGTAGCACGAAAGCACTGAAAAACTATAAGGAAAAAAATAGAACATGTAAAAAACTAATAAAAGCGGCCAAACTAGAGACCGAGAGATTAATTGCCAAAGAGAATAAAACTAACCCTAAAATGTTCTTCAATTATATAAATGTTAAAAAGTATAAATCTGAAGGTGTCGGCCCTTTAAAGAGTAATGAGGGGGGGGGGAGTCGCAGAGAGCGACGAGGGGAAAGCAAAGCTGTTAAATAACTCCGATGTATTCACTGAGGAAAATAAACTGTCAGATGAAATGCTGAATGTAAAAATAAATTCCCCATTAAAAGTGTCCTGTCTGACCCAGGAAGAAGTACAACAGCGACTTAAAGAGATTAAAATAGACAAATCGCCAGAACCGGATGGCATACACCCCCGTATCCTAAGGGAATTAAGTAATGTCATTGCCAGACCCTTATTGTTGATATTTGCAGACTCTATTCTGACAGGGAATGTCCCACAGGATTGGCGCATAGCAAATGTGGTGCCAATATTCAAAAAGGGTCCAAAAGCAGAGCCTGGAAACTATAGGCCGGTAAGTTTAACATCTGTTGTGGGTAAATGCTATCTTAGAGCATCTCAATGGAAATAAGCAAATAACGCCATATCAGCATGGCTTCATGAGGGATCGGTCATGCGAAACTAATTTAATCAGTGTCTATGAGGAGGTAAGTTCTAGACTTGACAGCGGCGAATCAATTGATGTCGTATATCTAGATTTCTCCAAAGCATTTGACACTGTACCACATAAAAGGTTAGTATATAAAATGAGAATGCTTGGACTGGGAGAGCATTTCTGTATGTGGGTAAGTAACTGGCTGAGTGATAGAAAACAGAGAGTGGTTATTAACGGTACACACTCAGATTGGGTCACTGTCACTAGTGGAGTACCTCAGGGGTCAGTATTGGGCCCTATTTTCTTCAGTATATTTATTAATGATCTTGTAGAAGGCTTGCATAGTAAAGTATCAATTTTCGCAGATGACACTAAACTGTGTAAAGTAATTAACACTGAAGAGGACAGTATACTGCTGCAGATGGATCTGGATAGATTGGAGGCTTGGGCAGATAAGTGGCAGATGAGGTTTAACACTGACAAATGTAAAGTTATGCACATGGGAAGGAATAATGCAAGTCACCCGTACATACTAAATGGTAAAACACTCGGTAACACTGACATGGAAAAGGATCTAGGAATTTTAATAAACAGCAAACTAAGCTGCAAAAACCAGTGTCAGGCAGCTGCTGCCAAGGCCAATAAGATAATGGGTTGTATCAAAAGGGGCATAGATGCCCGTTATAAGACCATAGTCCTACCACTTTACAAATCGCTAGTCAGACCACACATGGAGTACTGTGTACAGTTCTGGGCTCCTGTTAACAAGGCAGACATAGCAGAGCTGGAGATGGTCCAGAGGAGGGCAACTAAAGTAATAACTGGAATGGGGCAACTACAGTACCCTGAAAGATTATCAAAATTAGGGTTATTCACTTTAGAAAAAAGACGACTGAGGGGAGATCTAATTACTATGTATAAATATATCAGGGGTCAGTACAGAGATCTATCCCATCATCTATTTATCCCCAGGACTGTGACTGTGACGAGGGGACATCCTCTGCGTCTAGAGGAAAGAAGGTTTGTACACAAACATAGAAGAGGATTCTTTACGGTAAGAGCAGTGAGACTATGGAACTCTCTACCTGAGGAGGTGGTGATGGTGAGTACAATAAAGGAATTCAAGAGGGGCCTGGATGTATTTCTGGAGTGTAACAATATTACAGGCTATAGCTACTAAAGAGGGGTCGTTGATCCAGGGAGGTATTCTGATTGCCTGATTGGAGTCGGGAAGAAATTTTTTATTCCCCTAAAGTGGGGAAAATTGGCTTCTACCTCACAGTTTTTTTTTGCCTTCCTCTGGATCAACTTGCAGGATGACAGGCCGAACTGGATGGACAAATGTCTTTTTTCGGCCTTATGTACTATGTTATGTACTATGTCATACCGCCCATTTAACGCCCCTTTTTATTCTGTTAGATCTGATATTACATCAGTAATTTAATTAAGTTTTAATATGTTTAAAAATAAAATTATATTAAACTTGTATTAACCTCTTATTAAGTTATTATAAATATTGACAATAGCTATTTGATCCGTCTAGGATCCTAAAACTAAAAGACCTTTGATGATGTCACCGCAGGTCCTTAAAAGTGAACTGTTGCATTCCCTTTGTTAGTGGACCTTCGATGTATAAAATTTGCTTTAATTATATACTATCGTGTTTAATAAAAATCAAAGGCTTATGTGATTTAAGCAAAAATATATCAACAGAATATGAAGTTATCTAGCTAATCTATCTATCCAGCATCTATCTATCTATCTATCTATCAATCTATCTATCTATCTATCTATCTATCTATCTATTAGCTAAAGGACCTTTGATGAGTCCTTTTCCCCACCCATAAACTGCCAAAGCCTCCCAGAAACCCACACAGACCCGCCCAAAGCTGATGTCACTTCAGGTCCTTAAAAGTTAACTGTTGTATTCCCTTTGTTAGTGGACCGGCGATCTTTGAAATTTGCTTTTAATTATATATGATTGTGTTTAATAAAATCGAAGGCGTCCGTGATTTAAGCAAAATATTTGATCGCCGCATCTAACGCAGATATGTATCATTTATAAATATTAACAATAGCTAACTGCGGCACCTAACTTTCCCGGTTGCCAATAACACATTGAAGACGATGTTCGGGTATGTCCTAAGACGTACCGTCAGTAATTCAGATGCTATTAAAGAGCGTCAACCGTGGCACCCAACTTTCCCGGGTTCAGATTCTGTCTTCCCATTTTGTCCTATTTCATAATCGCATCTATCACAGATATTCAATATAGCTATCTAACGCAGTTATGTATCCTTTATAAATATTAACAATAGCTATTTGCGGCACCCAACTTTCCCAGGTATCGATAATACGTATCTATCATCTAATACACCGGCCGTCCAGCAATTTGTACAAACACCTACCAAATTTAGAAGCGGGCGATAATCCATAACTATCAAAAAATATAGATACGTCATTCGAGTATAATATAATTAAAATCCAGTGCTTTCCCCGCTCATACGAATTGTCCATATTTACAATATAGGCCGTCGGACGTCAATGATTTTATTTTCCCGTAATACATCGCACGGAAATACACCTTTAAATATGCGGCGGACGTGAAGTTAGCTTTGATAATGCAGGTAATTTCATAATTATTCATTTTTATAGAAAATCATATAAAACCTCCTTTCTATTGTTTATTTCAATAATATTTTCATGAACGGAATACACAATCATGTTAATAGTGTTTAGCACCGTCTCAGCAAATCTAGATGGAGATTTCCAGTTTTTACTAAAGAGAAATGTCTGCCAGGCTCTTTATCTGCCGATAAATCAAAAGCGAACAAAGTGTACCCATTCTAAAATTCTAACCGATCCACGGATAAAGCGTTGTCAGCCTTTTGCTTCCCCGAAATTTGCACGAGTGACATTTATTCATGAACAGCTGAATCGCCTTGAAAATTAGGCTGAAACTGTTATGCGGGTATCTGTTGTCCGTCCAAATATAAGGCGGCATAATTCACATTATAGTGATTGAAGCACAAAGGATTTCTTTGGTAGTTTCCGGAAAATGATTTGTTGTCCACAAACGCTAGTATTACTGTTTTTGGGATGTTTCCCAGAAAAAGATTCTCGTGGTTAGATATGCGAGTATCGGCGGGAATGCTATACACTTTAAGCGACGCGGGATCGACTGAGTACTTTGCGTTAGCGGTTAACATATCGCGACTCTACCTGATTCTTACAGCGGGCGATACTTGAACTCTTTTGACAAACAGTGAACTGTGCTGTATTTGGATATTAAAATAGGTCGTCTCGGCAGACATAAGACAGAAGGAATCTTTGTTTCTGGTCAACTTTATCTTTAGATCTAGGCCGTAAATATATTGGCGTAAATGGGGCCCATTAATTCTACACTTCTGGAGTGAGTCGTAAACTGAGCTCCCTTGGCGAAACCGACATTACGGCCTTCGAAAGCCCGGTCATCATGATGCCCCATGGTATATTTATAGACTAAGCCGGATGTAAATTGGGCAGCTAAAGTTTGTGAATGATAATTTACTAGGGACTCTATATACGTTCTATACGCATAAAGGTCGTCACTTCTTGAAATCAATGATGAAAAAGACTAGCAATAGGGTAGTTAATAAGGGCGACGCGGGATCCGTCGGGTATTGGTGTGTTATCCCGGCTAACGATTCTGCAAACGACGTGTAACAGAATTTTCTTTAGGTCATAATAATATTCACCGCTGCCCGAGATGAAGAACTCCAAAGGCACCTTGTCGGCAATGGCAGCTATCGGTTGTACCTCTACATAAAACGATTTTTTAATACTTGTTTGCGTGGGCGGTATTTGAAAGATATCCAACTCTGATTTTGCGTACTCGGCGGATGCGTCATGTACAAAAGCCATGGCTGCTAATTAGAAGATGTCACTTGGTGAAGGGCTTCTTGTTTTCTGGCGGTAATGTCTCTTAGTCGGCTCTACTTTATTCACAAAAGGGGGTAGGACGACGCTGTCGCGCCCGTGTTTTCTTTTCAGCGTTTCTCTCCAAATTTTCACGATGCCGGTGCCTTCCTGCCCTTGCGTCGGTCTATTTATTCGATCCATAATGGTGGTCGATGCCGTAGCGACAATATCTTTAGCAATATTCCTGGCAGCTGTTTTTATGTGCGGTTTTACAAGTTCCACACCTTTCTTGAATAGGGTAACGACTCACCGGAACAACCCACAAAATAACCCGGCGAGACCAGAACGGTGCATGAATTCTGCGCCGTGAAAGCCATCCAAACCATGACCGACCTTCGCTATGTAATAATGTGTATATGCATTCGGGTTGCCGTACACTCTCTGGGACAACATTTGAATGTGTAGTCACAGCGCGAGGTCTAAAGTGTAATCGCACGATAGTTTTCCCGTATTTGAATTTAACAGGTTTAGTTTGATCCGTGAGTATCGATATTGTAATGGTATCAAAGGGTTGTTTGCAGAGAGGTATATAGTCCGGCCTGCTATACTTTTGCGTATTTTTGCTGCTTAGCTCCACAGTTCTTAAAAGCTGTACGTAACTATCGCCAACAAGTTGATGCTAAATGATATCGGTATAAACAAACATTGTATAAAATCCGGCTTTAAAATTGGGGTGAATTTTTGTCTTTACAGGTAAAAAATCATTCTCTTTTCATAAAACGAAATCATCATCACCGGCTAAAACATCCACAAAATGTTCTAAAACAGGCAAGCCAGATTCATTGTAGCATGAAATGTTGTGCTCCGCGTCTAAATTGTTGCTCGAGCGATCGCACGAATATTCCTGAAGCCCCAATATATTGCCTAACTTTTCACCAGGCATAAACTTGTATAAGCTCGATTTCGTTACATAAACGGTTCTGTCAATCTCGTCGTATCTTTGACTCAATTGATCAGGCGGTGTTTTTTTAGAATCAAGTTTGTTATTAATGGCTTTGATCAGCTCGTTCATATTAGGATAATAACCCGATTTAACAGAAAACTCTCTGACAGGGTCATCGTGCCAGGTGACGTAGAATACACTATCGCCGGACCCTAAGGTTTTCCACGTATGAGGGTACTGAATCTCTACTAACTCCGCTTCATAAGGACAGCGAAGATGGACAGCTTTTGCTAATTTAGTGGTGTAATCGGCGATTGTATTTTCGGGGTACAGTTTGGCAGAGGCGTTGCAGGGTAGCGTAATAAAAAATTTGCCGTCTTCCATAGTTTACAGTCTCACTAACTGCTTTTCTGGAACCCAAGAGTTAAACTTCTTGGGGTAACCGACCCACTTTACAAAATACAGCGTTTTCCCCCTAACCTTCTTCTTTTTCACAATTTTTTCTATCCGGTAAACGCGTCTCTTATCAAGGGGTACTTTTTGGACTTCATCCGCGTAGAACGATCCTTCAATGATCACATCGGCCAGGTCTTTCAACTTATAAAGGGGTCTGAGGCCCCTAGTGTTTACGGCGTAAATGGTAAATATCTCGTCAGCATAGGTTTGTTCATAGCCCTTTGCGAACGTCCCCTTATAGCTTACAATTCTGACGTGGTTGCCTATTTTTAATAACTGTTTAACTTTTTTAATAATGACGTAATCGCTGTAGATATTTTTCCAAATGGTTTGTTACTTCAACAGGTTGACACCTTATGGTTCTGTGGTACATGCAATTATAACTATACACTAGGTCTTGTAACTTGTCAATGTATATGTATGTGTTTTGTGTTCTAAGATAACGCCACACTCTTGTTTTCAGCGTTCTATTAAAACACTCCACCAATGATGCTTTGACCGTATTCGAAGTAAAAAATGATGTATTTTAAAGGCTTCACAATGTTTTCTTATAGGTTTGTTTATAAACTCTCGACCCCGATCCATCTGAAGTTTCCTGGGGGACCACCCGCTTAACGTAAATATCTGTTCAAAAGCGGCTACCACTGTTGCCCCAGATTTATTGGAAAGTCCAGACAGCCAAGCGCATTTCGAAAGAATATCAATGACTGTTAGCAAGTATTTGACACCATTATTTTCTTTAGTGAAATCTATCATTGACACAAGATTGGCTTGCCATTGGTTGTCTATATCAGACACTATGACTTTGTTTCTTTTAAATTATTTTTTAACCGGTTTGTGCAATGAGTAAGTATCCTCGTTGCTCAACCAATTTTTTACAGCATCTTTTTTTTATTCCAAATTTTCACACTTCTCTGAATAAGGGTTCAAGGCCGCCATAAGAACTGACAGCTTTTGATGTGTAGTACTGTTTTCTCATTATTTCTGTGTTTGCGGTCATTTTAGCAACGTTTTTAAGTACCTGCTATCACCGGTGCGCCCTCGCGGTTTATGCAATTTTAACTAATCAAGATAGTGTATTTATTGTAAAAAATAAAACGGACTACATTTTTATTTAAAAAGTCATTTTATGTAAAACATTATCAGGCGCTACATACAAATACATTCAAAGTAAAAGTTACAACGTTAACCAAGCCGTCTGTAACAAAGTCGGCATTCTCTTTTTAGGTAATAAAGAGCCTCGCGTTAACACAGGGGTTGTTGTTACGAGTGGCTGCTGCCTAAAGGTGTACAAACCGCTTCAAAAGATTAACCGGTCGACCCTCTTTTTAAATTTTTCGTAAAGTTCTCTCGTTCTTGTATTACCGATCACAGTTGATGGTACGTTCAGTTCGGCGATGGTTTCCATGAAGAAGCCCCACCTGCGAGGCATTTTAGCCTTAAGCAAACTGTGACTCTGCATCGCGACGCGAATGAGGTTGATGATGTTGGATCCTGGTATTACTTGATCTTTGTAAAAAAATTCACCCCTATCGTTTCAGTACGGCTTGTTACCCGATCATCGCAGTTTGTTCAACAAAAGTTCAGCATTTTTTCTATACCTTATATTAACATTAACAAGTATCTCTTTAACATCGTCTCTGCTAGAAGCGTCATTTGTCAAGCATTGTTGAGCGGGTTGCAAAGTTAGGGTTGACATTTCTTTACCAGTCTGTTTGTTAAGCATCAAGTATCTCTGTAATGCATAAGTGTATCTCTTAATTTTTTCATAATCTGAAAGGTCATTTCTGTGTAATATTTCGCTAATTTCGTCATCTAAACGCTTGGCGTATGTCTGGTGTTTCTACAGATGTTTTTTTTAGGCGGTCCAGCTCGTGTTTAGAAACCAGGAACATTTTCTCTGCATACTCCGTTATGAGCTGCCAACTCTATTAGCTATCAAGCAAGTGATTAAAGGTACTGTAAAGCCAAGTAGCAAACCTATAAAACCACCGCTCTGGTTCACAATGTGCTTCTTGTCTTTAATGGGGTGACTTTTATCTCTTAATTTCTTTATAGCCTTGCGCCATCTTTTATGTATATTTTCCTTTAAGGATATTGAGAGCGATCTCGCCAATAGAGGATATCAAATCATTACTGACGCTGCGTAATATTTATTTTCGGATCGTCAGTTTTGTTTTGACCAACGCTTTTAAAAGATCCCAATTACGTCAGAGCCTGTTTGACATATTTACCAAGAATGACTGTCGAGATGCTAAATATCACATTTTAGAGCTTCTTTTTGCACGCATAAGCCGCCGGAAGATCTGGCGGGAACAAACTGGTTCTTAGCCATAGTTCATTGGGCGTGTCAGATCTTAAATCTACGAGTAAATAGCTGTAAGGCGAGTGTGTAGCATCTTCAAAAGCTTCTAGAAAGAAATGTGTTTTACTGGGGTACATTTGCCGAGCCAACGTAATAACCATAACTTGTAATTTATCACACGGGTTCTTAAAAAGGACCATGTATTTAGTGTTTAAATTTATGGTCTGATTTTTCTTACCCTGACAAAAAAGTTTTGAATGAGAAACATGATGCTCAAATTTCTGTGGTGCACGTATTTGGTGAAAGTGTTTTGTATTTCAAGATTTTGGCAAGCAGCCTCCATAAGATCATCAACAACCGCCAAATTTACCTTGTCCTGCGGGAATAGGTCATCGTCTGTAAAATTTTGCGGTATTCCCTCGATAAACCAAATATTTGTAAACAAACGGGTTAGCTCGTCATACAATTTCTGCCTACAGGCGTAAAACCAAATTACATTGTCAGGTTTGTCAGACATTAGCGTATCCGCTTGTATTAACAAACATTTTACAAAAAAACTCTTTCCGGAATTTGACGGTCCTGCTAAAATACAAGAAAACGGGTGTTGAAATTCCGTGGCCATGTTTAATAGCCAACAGGTAACGTTGTAAAGTACGTCATCAGTCGTCTCTTTGTGTAGCCGCACTTTTGTGAATTACGTAACGGTCTTGTCTCTATGCCCCAACGCTTCCTAATTCTGAAAATGCAGTTTTGCTCTATACCTATTGCATGGAATAGCCTTCCTGCAGAAGTGGTAGCTGCAAATACAGTGAAGCAGTTTAAGCATGCATGGGATAGGCATAAGGCCATCCTTCATATAAGATAGGGCGAGGGGCTATTCATAGTATTCAGTATATTGGGCAGACTAGATGGGACAAATGGTTCTTATCTGCCAACACATTCTATGTTTCTATGTTTTCTGCGTCTTGGGATCGGGATTGCCCGAGTAATCCAACACAAGGTCTTTTAAAGGGATTCTGTCACCAAGTTTTAGCCTATAGAGATGCGGACATGCACGGCTAGATCGCCGCTAGCATGTCCGCAATATACCTGTCCTAGAGGGCTGTGTGCGTTTATTTTCTTTAAAAAAGGATTTTAGAGATATGTAAATTAGTCTTGTATGTGTCCAAGGGGCTGTACGAACCTTCCTGGAGCCCAGCCACGCCCGCCTGTGAAGGATCCCAGCACCGCCTATGTCCTCCGAATCTCCTCCTTTCATCAACGATAGATTGCCGTAATCTCGCAATGCTCGAGCTCGCGCATGCGCAGTGCCGGTATAGTGTTCCTTCCCTGTGCTGGCATCAGCCTCAGGGAAAGAACTGCGCATTGTGAGATTACGGCAATCTATCGTTGATGAAAGGAGGAGATTCGGAGGACATAGGCGGTGCTAGGCTTCTTCACAGGCGGGCGTGGCTGGGCTCCAGGAAGGTTATTACAGCCCCTTGGACACATACAAGACTAATTTACATATCTCTAAAATCCTTTTTTAAAGAAAATAAAAGCACACAGCCCTATAGGACCAGTATATTGCGGACATGCTAGCGGCGATCTAGCCGTGCATGTCCGCATCTCTATAGCCCAAAACTTGGTGACAGAATCCCTTTAAGCTGTCAAAGTCGAGTGTTAGCAACATTGAGAGTTATACCCTTAACCTTTAATACTGTTTTCCCGTTGTTGAGATTGTAGCCATACATCTTTGGAACCGCAGATACAAACACAGTAATGTACGTGTCACCGGGTATTTCACTAGTTAGTTCGCCGAGAAAATCGTTCAATGGCGGTTTCCAGTCGCTGTCGCTACTTACTTACACTCACCTAAAGAATTATTAGGAACACCATACTAATACGGTGTTGGACCCCCTTTTGCCTTCAAAACTGCCTTAATTCCACGTGGCATTGATTCCACAAGGTGCTGATAGCATTCTTTAGAAATGTTGGCCCATATTGATAGGATAGCATCTTGCAGTTGATGGAGATTTGAGGTATGCACATCCAGGGCATAAGCTCCCGTTCCACCACATCCCAAAGATGCTCTATTGGGTTGAGATCTGATGACTGTGGGGGCCATTTTAGTACAGTGAACTCATTGTCATGTTCAAGAAACCAATTTGAAATGATTCGAGCTTTGTGACATGGTGCATTATCCTGCTGGAAGTAGCCATCAGAGGATGGATACATGTTCTCATTCTGTTTACGCCAAATTCGGACTCTACCATTTGAATTTCTCAACAGAAATCGAGACTCATCAGACCAGGCAACATTTTTCCAGTCTTCAACAGTCCAATTTTGGTGAGCTCGTGCAAATTGTAGCCTCTTTTTCCTATTTGTAGTGGAGATGAGTGGTACCCGGTGGGGTCTTCTGCTGTTGTAGCCCATCTGCCTCAAGGTTGTGCGTGTTGTGGCTTCACAAATGCTTTGCTGCATACCTCGGTTGTAACGAGTGGTTATTTCAGTCAACGTTGCTCTTCTATCAGCTTGAATCAGTCGGCCCATTCTCCTCTGACCTCTAGCATCCACAAGGCATTTTTGCCCACAGAACTGCCGCATACTGGATGTTTTTCCCATTTCACACCATTCTTTGTAAACCCTAGAAATGGTTGTGCGTGAAAATCCCAGTGACTGAGCAGATTGTGAAATACTCAGACCGGCCCTTCTGGCACCAACAACCATGCCACGCTCAAAATTGCTTAAATCACCTTTCTTTCCCATTCTGACATTCAGTTTGGAGTTCAGGAGATTGTCTTGACCAGGACCACCCCTCTAAATGCATTGAAGCAACTGCCATGTGATTGGTTGACTAGATAATTGTATTAATGAGAAATAGAACAGGTGTTCCTAATAATTCTTTAGGTGAGTGTATATGGTGTAGTCTGTGTCGTGATAAAGACAACGTTCTTGCAAGCTATCTATGAGTGTGTATAATTCAAGTCTGACATAGGCGGATGTAAAACAGGCTATAAAAATGTTTGTGTTTTTGTTGCGTGTGTAGCGCTCTTTTACATACCGCCAATTAACTACGGCTGAAAAATAGATAGATAGGATAGAACCTTAATATCATTTTATTTTTAATATCATTTTATTTTTAAAGATATTAGAACGTGTCTGGGGCATGTTTTGACAACTGTTTGCTATTGTCGCAGCTGCTCGTACATTAGGGTGCAGTGTCGGACTGGGGTGCCTAGGGCCCACCAGCAAAATTTCTTTTGGGAGCCCACAATACGGATACATTCAAATATTACCTGCTCACACAGAAGCAAGATGCTACCAGATGATTGAATATGGGGGTCCCTGCAGCAACTCTGAGAAGGCAGGTCCTGGGGAGAAGAGGACACTGGTGGCTTTCCTCTATACTTAGAAGTCATCTCAGCTGTGATCATGTCTATAATAATAAACTGGGGAGTTTCTTTAATACTCAAGTTTTTTTTATATGAACATAGGCTGGTTCAGGTGCAGTACATTGAATATATGTATGTAGTGCAGTAAGTCTACTGTGTTACGTGCTACCTGTGCAGGGGCTGGGACACTAGGGGCCCACCTTGCTCAGGAGCCCACCGGGGGATTCACCAGCCCGAGCCTGAGGGTGACCATGTCTCGTAACACATGTATAAACATTGTTGGCTTCTAAATTTGGTAGATGTTTGTACAAATTGCTGGACGGCCGGCGTATTAGAATATAGATACGTGTTATCGACGCCCGGGAAAGTTGGTTGCCGCAATTAGCTATTGTTAATATTTATAAATGCTACATATCTGTGTTAGATAGCTATGTCGAATATCTGTGATAGATGCGCCTATGAAATTGGACAAAATGGGAAGACAGAATCTGCACCCAGGAAAGTTGGGTGCTGCGGTTGACGCTCTTGAATAGCGTCTTAGGACATCTGAATTACTGACAGTACAACTTAGGACATGCCCGAACATGTCTTCGACGTGCTATCGGCAACCTGGAAAGTTGGGTGCCGCAGTTAGCTATTGTTAATATTTATAAATGATGCATATCTGCGTTAGATGCGGCGATCAAATATTTTGCTTAAATCACGGACGCCTTTGATTTTATTAAACAGGATCGTATATAATTAAAAGCAAATTTCAAAGATCGTCGGTCCACTAACAAAGGGAATGAAACAGTTAACTTTTAAGGACCTGCGGTGACATCAGCTTTGGGTGGGTCTGTGTGTGTTTGTGGGAGGCTTGGGAGGTTTATGAGCGGGGAAAAGGACTCATCAAAAGTCCATTAGCTCGAAAGATAGATCGATAGATGCTGGATGGATAGATTAGCTAGATAACTTCATATTCTGTTGATATATTTTTGCCTAAATCACGTACGCCTTCAATTTTTATTAAACACGATCATATATAATTAAAACAAATTTCAATGATCGCAGGTCCACTAACAAAGGGAATGCAACAGTTAACTTTTAAAGACCTGCAGTGACATGTGACATCATCAAAGGTCTTTTAGTTTTAGGATTCTAGACGGATCAAATAGCTATTGTCAAAATGTATAATAACTTAATTAAAGGTTAATACAAGCTTAATATCATTTTATTTTTAAACATATTAAAGCCTAATTAAATTACTGACGTAATATCAGATCTAACAGAATAAAAAGGGTCGTTGAATGGGTGGTATGACATCATCAAAGGTCTTTTAGTTTTAGGACCCTTGACAGATCAAATAGCTCTTCTCAATATTTATAATGGCTTTTATAATGCCTTAGTAAGAGGTTAATACAAGCTTAAAGGGACACTGAAAGGGCCAATAAGCATATTGAGGTATATATATGGCAGTACAGGTCTTATAATGGGTATTACAATCATCTAAGTATCCCCCCTGTCCACATTATACATACAGTAAACTTAAGTTTTATAACCTGCTCCAACGGTCTTCAATCTGCTCAAGGGGCGGCGTTTCACCTCTCTTGCGCCCAGCCAGCCTTCCCCAACTGCCGCTTTGAATGTCCGCCCAGCTCATGAATATTCAGTTTGCTGGGCGGCTTCTGCGGTCCCCGCTCTGAAGCGCTGCGCTTAACAGTGCCCTGCGCATGCGCCGGATCTTGTGAAGTCGGGGACAGTAAGCGCCGCCCAGCGAAGTGAATATTGATGAGCTGGGCAGCGCTTACTGTACCGGACTTCACAAGATCCGGCGCATGCGCCGGGCACTGTTAAGCGCAGCGCTTCAGAGCGGGGACCGCAGAAGCCGCCCAGCAAACTGAATATTCATGAGCTGGGCGGCGCTTCAAAGCGGCAGTTGGGGGAGGCTGGCTGGGCGCAAGAGAGGTGAAACGCCGCCCCTTGGGCAGATTGAAGACCGTTGGAGCAGGTTATAAAACTTAAGTTTACTGTATGTATAATGTGGACAGGGGGGATACTTAGATGATTGTAATACCCATTATAAGACCTGTACTGCCATATATATACCTCAATATGCTTATTGGCCCTGTCAGTGTCCCTTTAATATCATTTTATTTTTTGTTTACTCTCATTTTATTGAGCAAAAATTGCACATTTTGTACAGCATTCCATTGTTCAATATGCATAAACAATCAAATACATAACATTCCAATGTTTAACAACGTGTTTTGTGTATGAATAAAATCTTGTGGTATTACAGTATATCAACATTATCTATTGCGCCAATTATTTCTAGCAACATCATTGCCGATTATTTGCTTGATTCAAAAAATCTAATCAAAGGGGTGTAAAGAAATAAAAGAGAATTCAAGTAAAAATAAACAAAGTCAGGTATCTGATAAGTAACCAACCTATTTTGCTTTTTCTCATCGAGGTATATCCTCTGGATAGTTCTCCAGTGAGATCAGAAAATTCTACTGAGTAAATAAACTCATAGAGGGAATTCCATCTAGCATAAAACCTATCTCTCTGATCATGTGAGTGTGCTCCATCCTGAGCAAGCCTGACCTCAACTGCCCATTCACCTAGAGAGGGTGCCACTCTCGATTTCCAATGCCTTGGTATCACCACACGCGCTGCCATAAGGAAGAACCTCAGTGTGTTTTTCTTCAACTGGGCTAGAGTTCCCGTTGTTAGTGAGAAAAGAGTTACTTTGGGTGTGTATTCTATTGTTTTCCCCCGAGAATTTGTTGAATACCTGCAACGCCTGTTTCCAGAATCTTTTTATGGGCTGACAGGACCACCATATGTGCAGAATCGTGCCTTCTTCTGCCTCACATCTGCAACACAAATTAGACACATTAGGAAACATTCTATGGAGAATCATTGGACAATAATACCACCTGGATAGGATCTTGAAATTATTTTCTTTCGCTTGTGCCGAAATGGATAGTCCATGAGAGAGTGTACACATCTTTAGTATGTCCAACGGTGAGAAGGTGAGTTGTAAATCCACTTCCCATTTCCGATAATAGGAAGCCACATCTGGATTACTTTGATCTAATAATATTCTATATAGCTGTGATAACAGTCTGAAGTGTGCGTCAGGTTTTAAGAAGAGGGTGTCAAAGTTTGTCATGTCAGGGCATTGCTTCCGATCAAATAAGCTACCTAAAAAGGGCCTCAGCTGAGCATATGCAAATCACATAGAGCCTTGTTTTCTCTCTTCCGGTACGCAGGATTCATAAGATGTCACCCTTGTGTTATCCATTACTTCTCGTATTCTAGGGTATGCTTGCCTATGCCAATTCAGAAACGTATCTACTGGATACCCAGGCGAAAACTCAGGATTTTCCATAACAGGAGTCATAGGACCCAGTCTATGTGATATCTGAAACTTTGAAACCCATATGTCCCATAAGGAAAGCGTGTGTCGCACTAAAAAGGGCCACACTTTTAATGGATGTCTGCTTTCTTGTGAAACCCATGGGGACACCTTTAGGTCCATAGGGGAGAGTTATTGCTCTATCTGAACCCATAACTTCTCATCTTTCCCACTTGACCATTTCAAAATCCGCATGAGCAGTGCGGTAATCCCATTCCTCCTCTACACTTGGGTTTATTCAATGTCTTAATGTTTAACCTGTGTTTACTGTTGCCCCAAACAAAAAATGTATCAAAGCTCTTTGTAGGGACAGAAAAAAGCTCCCTGAGACACAAATGGGTATTGCTTGAAAGAGGTATAAGAAACTTGGCAAAATATCCATTTTAACCACACTCATCCTCCCAAACCAAGACAATGACTTCAGCGAATAAGTCTGTAGATCCTCTAGGGTCCTTTTTTGTAGGGATATGTAGTTAAGTGGGAACGGGAGATGTAAGTTTGTCGGTATCTGTAGCCCTAAGTAAGTTATGCTCGTGTTCTGCCATTTGAAAGGAAAGTTATTCTGAACTTGTTGTGTCTCAGTTGCTGGGAGTGATATGTTTAGCATCTCACTTTTGTTAAGATTAATCTTAAAGTTGTTGAGATGTCCAAACCGCTGAAATTCCCTAAGAATGGATGGGAGGATGATGTGGGGGTTTGAGATGTACATAAGAAGTCGTCCACGTAAAGCACGAGTTTATGCTGCCAATCTCCTATTCTTATTCTGGTGACATCTTGATTGTTTCTCAATGCGTGAGCCAGATGTTCCATGACTAGTACATATAACAGAGGTGAAAGCGGGCATCCCTGCCTGGTCCTATTATTGATATCAAAGGAAGGCGCTTGTATGCTATTAGTTCTAACTCTGGCAGAGGGGTTAGTATAGAGAGCACATATCTACAAAGATGAGGTCAAGCCCTCTTTGTCTTAGCGCAGCTATCGTGATTTTCCAATGTATCCTGTCAAATGCTTTTTCAGCATTGACAGATAAAAAGCACATGGGACTCTGGTAGTTTTGTGCCCTAGAAATAATATTAATGGTTCTAATACTGTTTTTCCTGGCTTCCCTACCTAAGATAAAACCAACCTGGTCTTAATGGATCACCCGTGGAATCACTGAGTTGAGTCGGTTTGCTAACAATTTAGAATGCATTTTAATATCGCAGTTGATTAGTGATATGGGCCTGTAATTACTACAAACGGTTGCATCTTTATTGGGTTTCGGAATCACCACTATATGTGCCTCTAGGGCCTGTTTAGGAAAAGGACATGAGGGTGATATGCTATTGAACACCTTCAGAAGGAAAGTTACCAGCTGCTCTTTAAACATTTTAAAAAAAGGAGCAGTGAAGCCATCTGGGCCTGGACTCCTCCCTCCTTTCATAGATGTCAATACCGTCAAAATCTCAGATTCTGAAAATTCCTCCTCTATCATAGTCCTCTTGTCTACAGCAATTGTGGGTAATGCAGTTTCTTCAATGTATGAATTGATTCGACTTTCAAAATTTGATGGCTGCATATCAGCCATTTGCCCTCTGATATTATAAAGTGCTTCACAATAAAGTTTAAAGGCTTCTGCTATTTGAGCCGGATGATGACCTAGTGTGCCTTTCACATTTTTTATGGTAGGGATGTAACTTGCCTGTTGGCGGAGATGTATAAATATCGCTAAAACTTTTCCGGGCTTATTGGAGTTCTCAAATTTGTAACTACGGAACCGTTCAGCATTTCTATAAGTTGAGTCTGAGATAATTTTCTGCAGTTGCTCCCTTGTCGAGGTAAGTTCGGCAAGGATCCCTGGATCAAGTGATTGTGTGAAAATTCCAGAGCCTCCACCCTTGTCAATAACTGTTGAACTTTAGCAGCTCTTTCGCTCTTAAACGGGAACCTGCTACCGGGATTTTGTGTATAGAGCTGAGGACATGGGTTGCTAGATGGCCGCTAGCACATCCGCAATATTCAGTACCCATAGCTATGTGTGCTTTTATTGTGTAAAAAAAATGATTTGATACATATGCAAATTAACCTGAGATGAGTCCTGTCCCTGACTCGTCTCAGGGACAGGACTCATCTCAGGTTAATTTGCATATTTATCAAATCGTTCTTTTTACACAATTAATGCACACAGAGCTATGGAGACTGGATATTGCAGATGTGCTAGCGGCCATCTAGCAACCCATGTCCTCAGCTCTATACACAAAATCCCGGTGACAGGTTCCCTTTAAGTCTAGAGCCATGTTTTATAAGTATCCCTCGTAGTACACATTTTAAGGCTTCCCATTGTATAGGGAGAGCCGTGTTGTCCAGTGAATGATCTGTCATGAACCCTTTCATGGAAGCTTCTATGTCAGCCCTACATACACTACCATGTAATAATGCCTGATTTAGGCGCCAAGTCCATTCATTGGCTACTAATCCTGGTAAATCTACAGATAAAAATATTGGAGAGTGGTCGGACCAAATAGGTGTTCCTATGTGTGTGCTCGGATTTGAATTCAATGCGTGATGAGATATTAAGAACATGTCTAGTCTGCTGTAAGATTGATGGGCTGGAGAAAACTAAGTATAATCCCTATCCTTTGGGTGTAAAATACGCCAAACTTCTATTAGTTGCCTAATGTGAAGTGCTTGCTTTGCTCGGATAAGTGTTGATTTGGGAACCGATGTTCCACTTATAGAAGAGTCCAACTTGGGTTCCAAGGTCATGTTGAAGTCCCCCCCAGTATGACAATCCCTTCTGCGAAGGCGTCTAGTTTGGATAAAATACCTGTGAGTGCTTTACTTTGTCTTACGTTCGGTAAGTAGATGCTGCCGATGGTGTACACTCTCTCATGGATTCTTACTTTAAGGAACAGAAACCTGCCACATGGGTCCAGTCCAGACTCAAAAAGGAATAAGGTAGAGATTTATGCAATGCAATGGAGACGCCCTTCGACTTAGCTTCAGAGTTAGTGCTGTGGACCCAACGAGTATAATTTTTAGAGTGTATACTTGGCACATGACCCTGTTTAAAGTGTGTTTCCTACAATAGGAGAATTTTCACCCTCTCTATGTGCATGCCATATAAGATTTTGGAATGCTTTTCAGGGACATTAAAACCATTAATGTTCAATGAGGCAATTTTGACACAAGGTGGAGCCATTCATTCAAGTGTCTATCAACTGTGAGATAATAGTATACTCTTCTATGAGAGACAAAGAATGAGGCCAGAAAAGCAGTAAAGTATGTGTGGTGCTTAGGCTACGGAAAGCCAAAATGCGAGTATGAACTTAAGTATCTCTTGGATTTCCTCACTACGTGTAAGCGTCAGAGCCCGCCAATAAAGGAGGAGGAGAAAAGAGAGATAGGAATCTCAAATGAATCTGAGAGTACTAATCTATCTAAGGATATTCTGAGCTTTGCCAGAAAGGTCTCTTTGTATCTAGGTTATTTTTAGTAACTCAAAATGAAAAAGTACAAAAAGGAAAATTACAACCCACAAAAAATGGGAAAAAGGGAAAAAAGAGAAAAAAAAAAAAGGGAAACCGATCCCTTCCGTGGGGAAGGGTGATACATCTCTCAATCAATAAAGACAAGTTTCCAAACAGGAGACGGACTTCCAACAATGGAGTAAAGGAACCGCCACAAGGCCGGAAAGCCAAGTTATAACATAACTATACAATAACTCTCATAACAACCCCGTATAGCAAAAAGGGACCCAAAACTTTAGGTACTATGTAAGTAGAGTGAATAAGACGCTCTCAAATGTAATCAAACCGTATCTTGCTGAGTCTCATAATTCTCATCTGCGAGAGTTCATGGATCCCTCCTAGATTTCTGTGTTACACGCAGGTTTCTCAAGTGTTCAGGGAGGCAAAGTCCTATTGTTGCGTCTTTGACCATCACTCCTAGGTTTTTTGAGTAGAGAGTGTGAGGGAAGCGGAGGCAGGCTCTGCCATTCCGGTAGTTGAATAGCAGGTAGATCTAAGGCTGTGAGAAAGGATTGTAGATCCTCTGGGTTACGTAGCTTGTTGCGGTGGCCATTCTTGCGTACTATAAGTTGAAAGGGTAACCCCCATGAGTAGAGAATATCGTTCGCTCTAAGGTCTAGCAAGGGCTTGAGGGCTCTCCTCTTGGCTAAAGTAGCTATAGATAGATCTAGTAGGATTGTTAGGGTGGCCCCATCAAAGTCAATGGTAGAAAATTTGTGGGCTTTCTAATCATGATTTCTTCTGCATAGTAATGGAGACGGCAAATGACGTCCCTTGGTCTGGCGGGGTCCAGATTAATAGGAGCCAGCGTTCTAGGAGCTCTGTCTATCTCCAAGCAATCCGAGACTGTTTTTTCTAAGATGGTACTGAACAAGCCTTGCAATGTAGGGATCAGTTCTTCTGTTTTGGTGGATTCCAGGAGACCCCTTATTCTAATGTTATTACTTCTATTCCCATTTTCAATGTCATCATGTAAGCAAAATAATTGGCATATATGATGGTCTCTGGATTCCCTCTAGGTTATCAATTCTTCAACTTTGGCCACAGTATAATAATGCATGGAGGCTACTTCCTCCACCTTCTCCTCTATTTCTTGTATATTGGCTTTTACTGCAGATATTTCTTGCTTGTAAGAATTTTCTAATCTCTACAAATTTCTCAATTTCTTGCCCTGTAGGGAATGATTTCATATGTTCTTTCCTATCCCAAGAGTCCACTGGGGGCCCCCCTTTTGCTTTCTCTCCTCTAGCTGTTATCTGCGCTATATCTGACTATGAATGCAATTGTGCACTGGTTCTCCAAGATGGCGTCGGCCTCGTGGGGGATCGTTGAAGCAGTGGAGTAGGTGGGCCGGGAGATTCTGCCCTTGTGCCCCTTGTGATAACTTGTGGAGAAGCTGTTATTTTGGACCCCCGCCCGGATGATAATTTGTCGGCGTGGTGCTGGTCTGGGTGGAATGGAGCTGCTGCCGGGTTGCAGCCCGCGTCACTTACTGCTCCAGCCGTGAAGTAGCGGTGAAGTCTGCTCTGGTCGCCCAGGTTCCCTGCTGAGGACGTGCCAGCCAGGGACCCCTTCCTCGTCCTCACCATATGTGCCGTTCAGGAGAACTGACAGTCGGGTTGGCCTGTAAGTTCTCGGCCTTGTGGCGGGAGCTCTTCACTCGCACGTCCTCACTCCGCCAAAGTCAGGCCATGCCCCCTATCATTTTGATTTTAAAGATATTAAAACTTAATTAAATTACTGACATAATATCAGATCTAACAGAATTAAAGGGCGTTGAATGGGCGGTGTTTAGGCGTGGTTTGCGGCAGTGTTTGGGAGGGATTTGGAGGGGTTGTGGGAGTAAAAGGGGTGTGTCCACCTGTCACTTTTAGTTTGACAAGAACAGTAGCCCTATACTACTTAAAGGAAATGTGTCACTATCTGGGTTTTAACTGGCAGAAGAAATTATAGTGGACACAGTCCCTTTAATAAGGTTTATTTTGTTTGTTGAATACCTACTTTTTTTCTTATTTCAGTCAATTTAAGAACACAATATATCATTGTCAGCTAAAGCCTTAAGCTGCTTATGTGAAGTTGTACTGGTATTATTGCATGAGATAAACTAATCGGAAACTTTTCATATAATATTAGTTTGCATAAGTAAATAAGTGAAACTATGTACAGGGTGAATAGAAGGCTTTGTATCACCTTTTTATCCCTTCAATTTAGAATGTAAATCTCTTTTCCATTTGTCTTGTTAGCAGCACAACCTATAGAAAGGAAGCCTTTTTCTGCTGACAGTACTATATAGTATTATAGACATGCACTCTTCACTTGGAACCACTCCAGTAATTGGGTGTATATAAATTGTATCCAACATGTACGTATTTATTAACACATCGCCAAAGACACATATATAAAAATATTAAACAAAATATTTTTAAAAAATGAAGAAAAAAAAAAAAAAATTTATTATTTCACATTAGCAATGGGCTATATCAATATTGCATCCAGTAGGATCACAATGTCATACAGCCAATGTGGCAATAATAGTAAGACTAATACTAATCTCACACCTGGTGAATAATGGAGGATATGACCCAGTAGTCTCAATACATTAATACACTACACTATATGTGTGACAGACAAAGGGATAAATGGATATAGTTAATGTCTATAGCATATACTATATCCAATATCATAAATTGGTGGTTATCCAGTAAATGAGCAGGTATTCACTCTGACCACATATATAAAAAATGAAAAAATATAAAAACCTAAAATATATAATTGTCTCAATGCATTGAGTTAGCATTTGTTATTTATATTCAATTCAGTTCACAGTTCTCCTTGTCTTACCTCCACATCTCCGTGTATGGCGAGTACTGCTAACTGTTGCAGCCACTCGTGCTGGCGTCGTGGTACGGTGCACGTGGTACGGTGCAGATATACTCAAGCCGGTCGGCTGTAGCAAGGTTGTACTTACAATGTTTTTTTCAGTAAGATAGTATCCTGGCCATAGATTAATAAGTAATCCTGTGGGTCTTGGATCTTTCTTATTAATTCTGTAGTACCAAACACGTTTCGGAGTTTGCCTAACTCCTTCTTCAGTGGTAATTTGCATTCTAAATCTAATACTTATGTCCCTTATAGCAGCTTAACATATGGAGATATAACAAGTAGAATCCCATAAGGAGGGACCTCTTGCAGATATTTCAAAATTCACAGCAAAAGGAAGACTCTTCTAAAGGTCTTTGCAAAGACATATCCCAAGTAAAGAATGAATTAGGAGTGGTCAAGAAGCCACCTTACACAGGAAGCGCTCTGTAGCCCTGATGGAAAGATTAGATGACAAATTGAAATTATTATTGGAGTTGTCAGGCTGGAGACCTGAAAGGAAATCAGCTGATTACTAACAATGAAGCATACTTTTGAACTGAATAATAATAGAGACCTTAGCATCATTCCAGAAGCAATTTATGCAGCTGAATAGTCCAGAACCTGAAACATGTTTGCTGTTTGACCGCATTGTAGAGGTTTACCTAAAGTAGTCCTTCAAAGGGTCAAAGGGAGGGTCACAATTTTAATTTTGTGAATGGTGTGCAGGGGTAGACTGGGAACTTAAAAGTGGCCTTGAAAAACAACAACCTAAAAGTGGCCTTATTTTGTAAGCAGGTCCAAATTAACAGAAGGCGGGGGCCAATAATACCATAGTGCAAAATACCATCCCAGCAGGCACAATATACTGCCCCAAAATCTGTCTGCCTTTGGTGTTCATCAATAGCTTCCATTTTCTGTCCTCCTCCTCTAGTTGTCTTTGATTAAGATATAGAACAGGGGGCTTAGCACGTGAGGTGTGGGCCATAGTAGTTGAATTCAGGAGGGCATTTGCAGTTGCTGGCTGGGTACATGAGTACCTGATTCTCATAGCGATAATTACTGTTGAGAGCTCATTATGTACCCAGTCAGCGGCAGAAAGGGCTTGGGTGGCCCCCTGGAGCATCGGCTCACCGGGAAATTTCCCTGTGGCGTCCATGGCCAATCCGCCATGGAAGCAGATAATTCAACAAACTGCTCTTCAATGTAGAAGGGATAGCAACATTCTCAACCCTTGTGTTAATTGTAAAGCATACACCATCCCAAAAAAACTTTTTTCTGGAGGAAAACTTTTTCACAGGCCCTGTGGTCTGACGTAAGGTTTTTATCCAACATGAGACTGTCTCTCTAATGACAGTAGTACTATGAACCACCTATGAAGGTTGACAAAGTTGGTTTTCTGAAACAACCGATTCTCAACCAATAATGGGTTATTTATCTACATAAGTATAATAAACCACACACTTGTGGGTAAAATGAAATTATGGCTATGAGAGATTTAATGCTGCTGTACTTTCACTACTAAAGGAAAAATAGTCACCAGACTGATCTTACATGGCACTGACATCAAATTTTACAGCATAAGATTATGCTCCCTATATAGAGAGACATACACTGAAAGCTTGCCATACCCCACTTTTGAGTGCCCTTGGAAGATTTCCTGGTTAGACTCTACTCAGAATATTAAAGGTCTCGAGAAAGTAGAAAAAAGTGTCTGGGGTTCTGTGAGAGGCTCTGGTCCTGTTAGCAAGCAACAGTATCATGTTCTCTTATTTTTTGGTATATATACAGATGTAGCAGGATTAACACTCACTCACTTAACTCAAATTTCCTAACTCATCATGTTATCTTGAAACAAAAGCCATTGAAAAGCAATTGAAGGTGTTTACTTAACGCATTTAGTTTAGATAACATGTCGCATAAAGCATGTGTGTTAACTCTACTACATCTGTAGATCTGATGATTCAAGTGGTTGAAGTTTGCTAAAAATTTCGGCAGAAATGATTGTCAACAGGAAGGAAACCTTCCAAGAGAGAAGTCGGTGGGAGGATTACTGAAGATGCTCACACAACCTTCTTAGGGCTAATCGATAATCCTAGTAGGAGATAGGTTGGAGCACTCTTGGTCTGAGTCTAGAGATTACCTTATAAAATCTCTTAAACAGATGATCTTAAAGGGTTGTCTCACTTCAAACATTGGTGGTATGTCGCTAGGACCTGCACATATCTCTAGAGCAGAGCTCCCAAAGTGAACAAGAACGTATCAAGCATGTGTTGCCGCTTTCCATTTATTTTTATGGGAGTGCCGAAAATAGCCAAGCACTGGCGCAGCTATTTTCCGACATTCCATAGAAGTGAATGAAGAGGTGACTGCACTTGCATGGTGTGCTGTCCATTTTTTTTCTATTAGATTCTTGGCTCTCCTGTTGAAATGAATGGAGGGCGGCAGAGCATGTGTGGTGTGCTCTCCTTCACTCTGGGTGCTTCATTCTAAAGATAAGTGTAGGTCTCAGAGGTGGGACCTGCACCTATCTGACAATAGTGGCATATCCTAACAATATGCCACCAATATTTAAGGTGAGACACCCCCTTTAAGCATATTTTTTGCCAAAAGAGAGATAGAGGGTCAATCTGGACCTTCAACGTAGATTGACTTAAACCCATCATCAAACTCTAGTTGCAAGAAACTCCAGGACTGAAATCACTGATGGAGGATTAGATATTATCCCTCTGTTTTCACACCATGTTAGGAAGATTGACTTCACCCTGGAAGAGATCTTTTGATAGAAGTTCCTCTGCAATGACTAAAGGTACATTTATACAGAATGTCGGGAAGGACGCGTTCCTTCTCGACAGTCAGCTGCTCGCTCAGTGGAGCTGAAGTGCTGCTTTTACATACAGTCATTGCCTCCACAGTGTGTGTCACGGTGCGGTGTGGGGAATACACTCCACACCAAACACAGGAGGGAGGGGGGAAAGGTACTAGGCCTGGAAACTAGGGAAAGGGGAAAGGTTACCACCAGTATAAACAGACCTCAATGGTAGGAATGTTCATATGCCAGAACCTAAGGCCCTGTCTCACCCTACAGGGCCCTGGAAACAGTGTCAGAACAACAGGTGACCTGTTCCTTCCCAGCTGAAAGAACAGGGGACCCCCTCAGGCCTAATACCAAAAGGTTCACACCTGAGCGTTTTACAGCAGGTTCCTACACGCTGTAAAACACTCAACAGGCAAAAACCAATGCTTCCCTATGGGAATGGTTCTCACCTGAGTGTTTTACAGCGCGTACGAACGCGCTGTAAAACGCCCTACGCCCCAAGAATTACAGGAGCTTCGGATTTGAGTTAGATCGTGAAAACTCAGATCCGACAGTATATTCTAACACAGAGGCGCTCCCATAGTGATGGGGGCGCTTCAAGTTAGAATATACTGAGAACTTTGGACATAACGGCCCCCTGCTGCCTGGCAGCAGGGGGCCAGACACCCCTCCCTCCTCAGTATTAAAATCATTGGTGGCCAGTGCGGCCCGCCCTCCCTCCCTCCCCAGTATTAAAATCATTGGTGGCCAGTGTGCCCCCCCTCCCTATTAAAATCATTGGTGGCTAGTGCGGCCCCCCCACCCCCTATTAAAATACTTGGTGGCTAGTGCGGCCCACCCACCCCCTATTAAAATCATTGGTGTCCAGTGCGGCCTCCCCTCCCCCCCTAATTAAAATCATTGGTTAACAACCCCCCCCATCATTAGTGGCAGCAGAGCGACAGTTCCAATCGGAGTCCCAGTTTGATCGCTGGGGCTCCGATCGGTTACCATGGCATCCAGGGCGCTACTGCAGTCCTGGCTGCCATGGTTACTTAGCACTTTTAGCAGCATTATACTTACATGCCTGTCTGTGGCCGGCCGGCGCTCCTCCTACTGGTAAGTGAAAGGTCTGTACGGCGCATTGCTTATAGCACAGACCTGTCACTTACCAGTAGGAGGTACCAGACAGCGCACGTAAGTATAATGCTGCTAAAAGTGCTAAGTAATCATGTCAGACAGGACTGCAGTAGCGTCCTGGCTGCCATGGTAATCGATCGGAGCCCCAGCGATTAAACTGGGACTCCGATCGGAACTGCCGCTCTGCTGCCACCAATGATGGGGCGGGTTGTTAACCAATGATTTCAATTAGGGGGGGAGAGGGGAGGCCGCACTGGACACCAATGATTTTAATAGGGGGGCCGCACTAACCACCAATGATTTTAATAATGGGGAGGGAGGGCCACACTGGCCACTAATGATTTTAATACTGGGGAGGGAGGGGGGTCTGGCCCTTGCTGCCAGGCATCACCCGATCTTTTACAGGGGGCTGAGATCCGCACAATTAACCACTGAGGTGCGGCACCTGAGGGGTTAATTGTGCGGATCACAGCCCCCTGTAAGAGATCGGGTGCTGCCAGGCAGCAGGGGGCAGTTATGTACACAGTTCTTTGTATATTCTAACTTGAAGCATCCCCATCACCATGGGAACGCCTCTGTGTTAAAATATACTGTCGGATCTGAGTTTTCACGATACTGAAAAAAGCTAATACTATTATTTTCCGTTCCAACCATGTTATAACGGAAAATAATAAAGTGAAGTACGGGTCCCTATTGACTTTAATGGGGTTCGGATCAAGTTCGGGCCCCGAACCCGAACTTTTTTTTAAAGTTCGGCCGAACTCCCCGAACCCGAACATCTAGGTGTTTGCTCAACTCTACACAGGAGATGTAGCGCAGGTAATGTCGCTGTCACCAGCGGCGAAAAAATTTAACTGAATGTCACTGATATTTAGGATGCGCAAACGTTATACAGGAGATGTGGCGCAGGTAATGTTGCTGTCACCAGCGGCAAAAATATTAAACTGAATGTCACTGATATTTAGGATGTGCAAACGTTATACAGGAGATGTAGCGCAGGTAATGTCACTGTCACCAGCGGCAAAATTTTTTAACTGAATGTCACTGATATTTAGCATGTGCAAACGTTATACAGGAGATGTAGCGCAGGTAATGTCGCTGTCACCAGCGGCGAAAAAATGAGACTGAATGTCACTGATATTTAGGATGTGCAAACGTTATACAGGAGATGTAGCGCAGGTAATGTCGCTTTCACCAGCGGCGAAAAAATTAAACTGAATGTCACTGATATTTAGGATGCGCAAACGTTATACAGGAGATGTAGCGCAGGTAATGTCGCTGTCACCAGCAGCAAAAAAATTTAACTGAATGTCACTGATATTTTGGATGTGCAAACGTTATACAGGAGATGTAGCGCAGGTAATGTCGCTTTCACCAGCGGCGAAAATATTAAACTGAATGTCACTGATATTTAGGATGCGCAAACGTTATATAGGAGATGTAGCGCAGGTAATGTCACTGCCACCAGCGGCAAAAAAATGTGACTGAATGTCACTGATATGTAGGATGGGCAAACGTTATTCAGGAGATGTAGCACAGGTAATGTCGCTGCCACCAGCAGCAAAAAAATTACACTGAATGTCACTGATATTTCGGATGCGCTAACGTTATACTGGAGATGTAGCACAGGTAATGTCGCTCTCACCAGCGGCCAAACAATTGCACTGAATTTCCCAGCACAAATGTAACACAACAGATGTAGCAGAGTTTGTGTCACTGTCAGCAGCGACCAAACAATTGCACGCAATTTAGCACAGGTTGCGCTAACAATATATATATGCCAGCCAGATAAAACAATAGTCCTTACACCTCTAACACCTTTCACCAGTAAACCCTGCCTAAAAAAAAAACAATTCCTGTCCCTACACTATCTGTCCCTTCTGCTGCGGCTCTCCCTGACTAAGACTGAGCCGAACCACGTATCATCGGGTGCTATATAGCACCTGATGCGTTCCGGCCAGCCAATCACTGTAATGCCAGTAAACAACATGGCTATGGCATTACAGTGAGTGCCAGTACCTCTGCACACGTTTATTGGCTGCGTAGCAGCCAAAGAACGTGCGGGGAGGAGACTCGAACATCGCGCTCGAGCACACGCGGTGTTCGACTGAACACCGCGATGTCCCGAGCAGTGCAATGATCTAGTAAAAAAGTTTTCAGCCGAGCATGCTCACCCAACACTAGTCTCCATGTCCCGACATGCGGGGAGGAGACTCGAGCATTGCGCTCAAGCACACACGGTGTTTGGCCGAACACCGCGATATGCCGAGCAGCGCAATGATCGACTAAAAAAAGTGTTCGGCCAGGCATGCTTGCCCAACACTAGTCTCCATGTTTGGAGAATAAATTTGTATATCATCCAGATACACAACAACAAACCTCCCCACCAGATGATGAAAGATATCATTAACAAAATGCTGGAAAACTGCAGGAGCATTGGTTAACCCAAATGGCATGACCAGACTCTCAAATTAACCCTCTGTGGTATTAAACGCTGTCTTCCATTCATCCCCTTCCTTGATCCTGACCAGATTATATGCCCCCCTTAAATCCAACTTGGAGAACACCTTGGCACCGACAAACTGGTTAATCACAGGACCATAATCCGATTGAGCTAACGGAAGTCCAGACATGGCCTAAGAGTTTCGGCTTTCTTCTTTACAAAGAAAAACCCTGCCGCCACTGGGGACTTAGAAGGTCAAATATGTCCCTTAGCCAAACCCTCGGCAATATACCCTCGCATGGCTGCTCTTTCGGGTTCAGAAAGGTTATATAGCCTCCGGGATTTAATTTGATAGGACAATCATATTCCCGATGTGGGGGGTAACCCCTGGCAACCACTCTCAGAAAATACATCAGAAAAATCAGAAATGAAGGAGAGAACAGCGTTAGTAGTCAAGACAGAAAGAGATGTATTAAGGCAGTTGTCCATGCAATAATCACTACAATCGAGAATCTGTCTTGCTTGCCAGTCAATGGTAGGATTATGTTTGCTTAACCATGGTAAACTCAGAACCAACGGAGCAGGCAGACCCTCCAGCACAAAACATGAAATGGATTCCTGATCGCCCACTCTTAAACTGATGTCCTGTACCATCAAACATTTCTGAGTAAGTGGTGCGGAGTCTATTGCAATCACCAAAATATTTTTCGCTAATGCACTTGTTGTAAACCCATGCATACGAATGAACTGACCATTGACTAGGTTAACCCCGGCCCCACTGTCAATGAACACCTCAATTCCCACAGTTTTGGACTCTAGTGCCACCTCGGTAGACAGGAGAAATCGGGTACTACTGATAGAGATCTGGACTTCATTCTTTGAATCAGCTAAAAAAGCTCCCACATACTCCAGCACTCGGACAACACCTTATCTTCTCCAGAGCACGAAGGTTCCATCCTACCGAGGCGAACACGCCTCCTTGCTACGTCATATATGCTTTTCTGCTGTTAGTAAAGACTCCATTACAAGATGGCGCATATAGTTAGATATTTACATAGTTAGTAAAACAAAGTACAATGCGCAGATGCCAAGTGTTATCTCTTTTCATATTTTCATATTCTAGCCAATGTAACAATACCACATGCCTCAGGGGAAAGTCCCTGTGATGTCTGTTTAAACTGCTGTACTTCCTGTAATAAATGAGAATTTGCTTTGACCCCAGTGTGTGTGTCACAGGTATTTTCTTCCGTGCATGTAAAACCCTTGGATTACTATTAATTTGGAGCAGTAGAGCAAATGTTATCAGCCCTGATTAAGGGCAACTTCAACAGTTAGCGCTTAACGTGGGGCTCGGGAGAAGTAACGTCGCTAGCCGAAGTTTGGGGTTCCCAGAGCACCGTGGACCATGCTTGAGGACGAGGACTGCAGCCTCAAAGACCAGGTGAGAAAATGTGGTTATCTTGGCTATCTGCCTTTTGCTGTGTTCCACTGTGCTATGGTAAACTGTTCTGCTATTGATGTTACGTACGTAGTAGCAACTTCGGTTGATGTAAAATCCTGAGTTCCTAGAATCCTAGAAGGAAGGTTTGATTTTGCTCCTCTGTGGTTGTGTTTTGCGTTTTATCTGTGTGATTTGTGTCAGGCACCTTCACAGTTAATGGTCAAGCAAAGCAAGACATTTCCCCTGGCGGGGGGGCTACAATTGATTTCTGCTGGACCTGGACTGGGGCATCTTTACAGATCTCCCCTTAGGAGGTTGCATAGGGAGTAGCCCAGGGGGACTACGGTAAATTTCTGAAGGACCTGGACTGGGGCATCTTACGAGATCTCCCCTTAGGAGGCGGCAGACATGCAGGACCTGGACTGGGACATCTTAAGTGATCTCCCCTTAGGAGGCGGCAGGTGGATTAGTCCCAGCTGGCAGACCAGACGTGAGAGAAAGAGTGTATATATTGCATAGGGGTGAGCTCTGCGTGGCAGTGTGAAGGAAGAGGTGCCTGCTTCTGTCTTGGTTGTAAGTGAATAAATCCATGGGACACTCGCACTCTCTGCCCATGGGCAAATATCATCAGCTGGTGGTCCTGGAAGAGAGTAGCAAGCATGTGAAGCATTACAAAAAGTTGATGAAGATAGCTGGTGGTCATGAAAATGGAGAGTTAAACTCTGCAATGTGGAGGAAAGTGCTGGCACAGTGCGGTGGAAAATTGTGTGACGAAGGCTTACTGAGTGCTGAACAGGCTTGGCAGCGAACAGCATACCGCCTGGCTGCTAACGGATCATCAGAGAGATAGGATGAAGGTCTGAAAGTGTATGTCTATACGTCACAGAGTGGAAAACCGCAGCCCTATAATGGCACCGGTGGAGCAGTATCTGGTGATTCGCACTCTGAGGGGCTCCGCCCACCGAGTGGGGTGACAGTGAGGGGACCAGCAGGATGGACATGCGCACATTGTGGGCAGCAGAATCCTGATGCCCAAGATATGTGTCTTGCTTGTGGTGCCCACCGGCCCCCCTCTTCCAGAAGTGGAAGTGCCTCTGTGACGACCCAGCTCCAGTCTGTAGACACACTCCCCCCAGTTCAGATGGTCCTATGCCCTGTCCAGCCCCCACCGCAGGGTGACAGACAGTCCACTCCGAGTTGCTCCCATCCTTCGTTGATAACATTTGAAGAGACAGTGCAGCCCTGTGAAAACTCAGTCAGTGGGGCTGCAGAGAAAATACTATAGCCCATAACCCCCCTGTATCCCATGTTAAATCCAGACAGAACATATTACATGCCAGGGGGTCAGGTTGCCCGTCCTACTGCACCCCTGAATCCCCTGAATGTGTCCATCATAATGGGAGTGGAGACGCGGGGACAGAAAGAGCAGAAAGAACAGCAGAAGGAGGAAGAGACAAAACCTCCTCAGGACCCAGCAGTCAGTACTCCTGTCAGCTCCCCTTCCTTCATGCACCTGCCAGGAGCAACAGGGGGGTGGAGATACAGAGGAGATGTGGAGTGCAGAAAGGGAGGGGAGATGGAGAGAGAGAGAAAGAAACCTGGAGGTGGCCAGATTAGCCGGACAAATAGAGGTCCTGATCAGACAAACACAGACCCCTAAGCCCCCCCCCCCCCCCGAAATAAATCATCATGGGAGATACGTGACTTTTAACCCCACACAGGCCACCAATCTGGTGAACTCTCTCTCCGACCCCGAACGACATCCCATACCCTTCTATAGGGCACTGGAACAAATCAGAAAAACATATTCGGCCACATGAAGAGATATGTCTGTACAGCAGAAGTATCATGTCATTTTTTAGTGCAGGTTAACATGTAGCTGTATAGCGTAGTGGTTAAGGTTCTTGGCTCTAATGTAGAAGCTTGTGAGTTCAAATCCTAGCAGAAACTTTTCAGTCCCCAAGCACTGACTCCATATATGGACATAGCTATATATGAAGTCAGAGCAGGGACTCCTAAGCCGGGGACTCACACTGGGGGATTCCCTCACTGTACAGCGATCTTCTGCATAGACCTCAGTGGGACCCGGCACCCTCCCCTCTTCAGAGCAGGGGTGCCTAGTTTAATTCTCAGTTTCTCCCATCGATTTCCATTGTGCTCGGGTGCTCTGTAGAGCACCCGAGCATCGCAAAGTGTTCTACTCGAGCACCCGAGCACTTTGGTGCTCGATCAACACTAGTAATAATAAAAAGCATACAGACCAAAGTGCCTCCAATCCCAAGATACGTTTCACTATACAGCTTTCTTGCCGCTGTTGTGACTGTTTTAATATGTTCACGATTTGCATAATTTAATAAAGATATTGATTTTTGGTATTTGATTGGTCTTTACTAGTGGGGGGGGACACATTATTTTGGTGTACATATATACACTCACCTAAAGAATTATTAGGAACACCTGTTCTATTTCTCATTAATGCAAATATCTAGTCAACCAATCACATGGCAGTTGCTTCAATGCATTTAGGGATGTGGTTCTGGTCAAGACAATCTCCTGAACTCCAAACTGAATGTCAGAATGAGAAAGGAAGGTGATTTAAGCAATTTTGAGCGTGGCATGGTTGTTGGTGCCAGACGGGCCGGTCTGAGTATTTCACAATCTGCTCATTTACTGGGATTTTCACGCACAACCATTTCTACGGTTTACAAAGAATGGTGTGAAAAGGGAACAACATCCAGTATGCGGCCGTCCTGTGGGCAAAAATGCCTTGTGGATGCTAGAGGTCAGAGGAGAATGGGCCGACTGATTCAAGCTGATAGAAGAGCAACGTTGACTGAAATAACCACTCGTTACAACCGAGGTATGCAGCAAAGCATTTGTGAAGCCACAACACGCACAACCTTGAGGCGGATGGGCTACAACAGCAGAAGACCCCACTGGGTACCACTCATCTCCACTACAAATAGGAAAAAGAGGCTACAATTTGCACGAGCTCACCAAAATTGGACTGTTGAAGACTGGAAAAATGTTGCCTGGTCTGATGAGTCTCGATTTCTGTTGAGACATTCAAATGGTAGAGTCCGAATTTTGCGTAAACAAAATGAGAACATGTATCCATCCTCTGATAGCTACTTCCAGCAGGATAATGCACCATGTCACAAAACTCGAATTATTTCACATTGGTTTCTTGAACATGACAATGAGTTCACTGTACTAAAATGTCCCCCACAGTCACCAGATCTCAACCCAATAGAGCATCTTTGGGATGTGGTGGAACGGGAGCTTCGTGCCCTGGATGTGCATCCCTCAAATCTCCATCAACTGCAAGATGCTATCCTATCAATATGGGCCAACATTTCTAAAGAATGCTATCAGCACCTTGTGGAATCAATGCCACGTAGAATTAAGGCAGTTCTGAAGGCAAAAGGGGGTCCAACACCGTATTAGTATGGTGTTCCTAATAATTCTTTAGGTGAGTGTATATATATATATATAATGTCCAGCAGTATTGATCCCTTTAAAACATAACTTTTACTTTTCAAATTATAAAATATTACCACCGTAGTGGTTCACCAGTGAACAGTGATAAGACGAACAACAATAATCACAGATGCAGATTTTCCTTGGAGCCAGTCATGGATACACCTAAAGAGTGGTGAGTGAACCCAAGGCAGCTGAGGGGAGCAGTGGGCAAAACTATACTTTCCCTATGCTCACCCTGGCTAGAACCTCAGCCCAGGGACGTCCCCTGATGGTGGAGACTCCCTGTCCTCGTTCCTGGGCTGACTGCCCTGCGTTTACCCTCCTCTCCAAAAATAACAAAATGTGCTCCCCAGGAAACTGACGGGTGTAATGGTGCGTCCCTGGTAACTGAATATCATCAGGGACACCAATAGATAAAGACCAGTTAAATATGCCGGTGAATAGGATAACCACCCACATACAAAAGGGACCAAGCACAGGGGCATCAAACGATGCGTTCCCAGGCCGGTTCCACAAAAGCCCCTACGCGTTTCCCCTATTGCTAGGTTCATCAGGGGGCATTCATGGTCAAAGATACAACCATCAATCAAGTGATAAAACAAAGATACTTAAGATATTGTTGAGGCAACAGGACCAGAGACGCAGATGATATTAAGCATAGGACCAAGGGACCCGTTTGATATGTCCCACCTGTAAGAAATAGAAACATTCTCAGTTCAGGTGCTGGATATAGACTATATATATCCCCTATGACTCCTCCATATCAGCACTTACTTAATGTCCTGTGCAGTCAGGAGGCTAGAGGGCCCACCAGATAAGGGCCAGTACTTCACCCAGGAAGCTGTGAGCAGAAAATTGTATGTAGTATAAAACACACTACATGCCCTCATAGTTTCCATTTTTGGTAAATGGTCCTTACTTACATTTAAGCTGCGTCCTGGTGGCGTCCTGTTCCTCCTTTCACTCACTCTCACTTTCATTCCCTTAAATAGCCACTAACCAGCTGTGCAGAGTTCACACTAATTCATATGCAAATTCAGCTTGTGCCAAAACGTAAGGCACCACAGCCGGCGTCTCTTCCGGTCTGTGAGCCGCATATACATGCAGCCATTCGTCCCTCATGCGGCCCGAAGCGTTCCACCTATCTCTGGGAGCCGACCAGACCAGGTGGAACGCACTCTGTGACGGCATCCGGTCGCGTGGAACGCACAGACGCGTCACTTCCGGTCTGTGTGACGCCTATCCCAGGTGAAACACACTGAGCGGCCGCATCCTGTTCTATGGAACGCAGAGTCGCGTCACATCCGGTCCATGAGCCGCACCATAACCAGCACATAGAAATCCTATGTCAAGGGGGGGCAGCCCATCAGGCAAAGCGACGCTCAATGCATATATATATATGCAGCCAGACTAAACTGGCATACCGGTGTATATTAGGGCATAATCATAATAGGGGCTGAGAAATAGAGGATGCTAATAGTTCACTATCGTACTTTTCACTGTGGTGTATTCCCCATGATAGAGGTGACACCTGAGGCACATTGGATAGCTAATGTGCAGTCTGGATACAGAGTGTATCCTGATTCTTTCATCTTGGCCATTGATAAAGTTACCGAAGTGGCGTAATTTATTAGACAGAGAGATAAGAGAAACGTACATATGAAGACCCACCCTCAACGGGATAGGTCACAGGAAACAAGCAAAGGTGAGTCTCTCATTAATCCCTGATGGTGCCTGGGATCTAAAGCGGTGAATCCAGACGCACTCCTTTTGAAGGATTTCACGGTCCCAGTCTCCACCCCTTGGTGACAATGGGATGGTTTCCAGGACCGAAAAGCGCAAACAGCTGGGATCACCGCCATGGACGTCGATTACATGTGATGCGACGGGTGTGATCTTTTTCTTCACCACGTCGTTCACATGCTCGCAAATCCGCCGCCTGACCTCTCGAATGGTTTTACCTATATAATCCATAGGGCAAGGGCACTGGCATATATATACCGCACCCTTGCTCCTACAGTTATAGAAGTCCCTTATTTGATAGGCTTGACCAGTGACTGAGCAAACAATTGATTTAGCCGTGGAGATAAAAGCACATGCTTTACAGGAGCCGCATTTAAACATCCCGCACGGTTTCCGGTCCAGCCAAGTCCCCACTCCAGTTGGTGTGGTGTAATGGCTATGGACTAAGCGGTCTCTTATACTCCTCCCCCGTCTATAGGTGACACTCGGTTGCGTCGTCAGCACATCCTTCAGGTCAGGGTCCATGTGAAGAATTGGCCAGTACCTTTTTAGGACTGACATTACTTCCACGTTTGCGCAGTCAAATACAGAAATCAGGCGTATTGGTTGTTGACCACTCTGTACCTTTGGTTTAGGGACAAGGAGTTCGGTACGTTCCCTGCTTGCGGCGTTCTGAAACGCCCCTCCGCGTACCGTCTGGGGGTAACCCCTCTCCCTGAATCTCTTCTGCAACTTCTTAGCCTCAGTATGGAAGGCCTCAACCTCTGAGCAATTTCTCCGGGTCCTCAGATATTGGCCCCTTGGTATACCGCGTTTAAGCGGTGTCGGGTGGTGGCTCTCCCAGTGCAGCAACGAGTTGGTTGCGGTGTCCTTCCTGAACATATTAGCAGAGAGTTTATCTCCCTCCCTGGTGATCCGTACGTCAAGGAAAGAAATGGAGTGATAATCAAACTCAAAGGTGAACCGCAGCCCAACGTCGTTGCTGTTAAGGGACCCCACAAACTCCCGGAGTTCCTCCGACCCACCCTTCCAAATCACGAAAATGTCATCTATATAGCGTGTCCAGAAGGCGATCTTGTCGGACCACCAAGTCACACCATCTGGAAACACGCAGGTGTCCTCCCACCAGCCCAGGAAGAGGTTGGCATAGGTAGGGGCACAGGGGCTCCCCATTGCCGTCCCCCTGAGCTGGTGGTAGAACCGTGAGTTAAAAAGGAAAAAATTGTGGGTCAGAGTGAACTCCAGGAGTCTGAGAACAAAGGTGTTATGTGCTCTGCAGTGGATGTCCCTCGTCCTCAGGTAATGTTCTGTAGCAAAAATTCCTTTGGTATGTGGGATTGAGCTATAAAGGGACTCGACATCAATACTGGCCAATATACAGTCTTGGTCCACATTAATCGCGTCAATCTTGCTGAGGAAGTCCATCGTGTCCCTCGTGTATGAGGGTAGAGACACGACGAACTCCCTCAGCACGCGATCAACGTATATACCACAGTTCTGGGTTAGGGAGTTAACCCCAGAGACGATGGGACGTCCCTTGAGGGGTGTAACACCCTTATGGATTTTTGGTAATCCGTAGAAGGTAGCAATAGTGGAGTGAGCCGGAAGAAGGAAGTCGTACTCAGCTGCCGAAATCAATCTGTCTGTCAGAGCATCAGTCAGGATGATTTTGAGATCCTGATAAAAAGGGACCAGGGGATTCGTATCTAACACCCTATATCCCTCCCTGTCCTTCAAGAGGTCCAGACACATGGTCTGGTAGACTACATGGTCAAGAATGACCAGATTCCCACCCTTGTCAGATGACTTAATGATGATAGATTTATCTTTCTCAAGGGCAGTAAGTGCTGACATCTCCTCTCGAGACAGATTGAAGTGGCGGGGAGACACTCCCTCTAAACTCTCCAGATCCCTCGTCACCATCTGCATGAAGATGTCCACACACTCATAGTTCATGGGTGGGGGCATCTTCCTGCTTGTTGGTTTCAGATTGGTGAATGGTCCTTGTCCTGGACACCGGCTACCTTCCTCTCCCAGTTCACAGAGAGACTGCAGTGAGGTCATGTCACACTCACTCAAACCTAGTCTGGCACAGGTTTGTCTGTCATTGTCCCTGAAAAATTTATGCCACTTGAGGCGTCTGGTGAACAGACTCAAGTCCTTGATCCATGTAAATAAACAAAAATTGGTGGTCGGTACAAAGGAGAGACCCTTACTCAGTACACCAAGTTCAAGTGCACTTAGTGTCCGTGATGTTAGGTTGATAACCTGTAGCCCTCCCTTCAAGCCCTGTCGGTTTTGTTCCTCTCCCGCAGATGGTAGGGGACCTGACTTTTCTCTAAAAAAGAGGCAGATGAAGAGACAGGGGGATGTGACGACGGGAAATTGTTGGATGAAGCAGCGGTTACTTGAGATGATGAACCAGAGGAATAAGATGCTGAGCCAGTGGAGTAATTTGCCCCTACCGGACGACCCCTCCCGCCAGCTCCACCCTTCTGCCATCGTCGTCTACCCCTTCTCCCAGTCTGTGTCTGGCTTCTGCCCTTATAGGTCCCAGCCGATAGTTCAGTGTCGGAGGAGTCCACCTCAGATGTGGACAACTCGGACACCAAAGGTACGGAACTGGTGGTTTGTTGTAAATAGGCCCTGTTCTCTCTGAATTCAGAGAGATCACGCAAAAACTGTCTGTGCTTTCTCTCTTTTATCACAGTTTGGAATCTTTCAACACAAACTTGGAGGGAAGCCTCCCGTCTAGAGAAATCAGGGTCGTCTTTATGGGTGAGGGCAACATCAATTTGTTCTTGAAGGCTAACAGATGTTTTATCAAACATCAATTTCTCCTCATCAAGGAGGATTTGCATGAGGTTTAATGAGCTACGCGTCAGTTGTTCCTCCCACCTGATTGTCAGGGATGGTGACGCAATACGCTCTGCCGGTCTTACTTGGAGACGAAGTCCTTTAGGGACTATCTTATGTTCCAAGTAGCTCTCAAGACAGCGTATCTCCCACCAAGATTTGATATTGTCTTTGTACCTGTTATATAGGTCCCAAAAGACCTGTTTACAGGAGGCTGATGTACTGAGTCCCGGAATCTCTCTGTCAGAGAAGATATCCTGCGCTTCTTTCATTAAGGCATCGGTAAATAGTGTGCCAGATAAAAAATTGGCCATAATGTATACAAATATATTTGTCCAGCTAAATCAATAACAATCAATAGAGAAGGATCACAGAGTCAATATAATGTCCAGCAGTATTGATCCCTTTAAAACATAACTTTTACTTTTCAAATTATAAAATATTACCACCGTAGTGGTTCACCAGTGAACAGTGATAAGACGAACAACAATAATCACAGATGCAGATTTTCCTTGGAGCCAGTCATGGATACACCTAAAGAGTGGTGAGTGAACACAAGGCAGCTGAGGGGAGCAGTGGGCAAAACTATACTTTCCCTATGCTCACCCTGGCTAGAACCTCAGCCCAGGGACGTCCCCTGATGGTGGAGACTCCCTGTCCTCGTTCCTGGGCTGACTGCCCTGCGTTTACCCTCCTCTCCAAAAATAACAAAATGTGCTCCCCAGGAAACTGACGGGTGTAATGGTGCGTCCCTGGTAACTGAATATCATCAGGGACACCAATAGATAAAGACCAGTTAAATATGCCGGTGAATAGGATAACCACCCACATACAAAAGGGACCAAGCACAGGGGCATCAAACGATGCGTTCCCAGGCCGGTTCCACAAAAGCCCCTACGCGTTTCCCCTATTGCTAGGTTCATCAGGGGGCATTCATGGTCAAAGATACAACCATCAATCAAGTGATAAAACAAAGATACTTAAGATATTGTTGAGGCAACAGGACCAGAGACGCAGATGATATTAAGCATAGGACCAAGGGACCCGTTTGATATGTCCCACCTGTAAGAAATAGAAACATTCTCAGTTCAGGTGCTGGATATAGACTATATATATCCCCTATGACTCCTCCATATCAGCACTTACTTAATGTCCTGTGCAGTCAGGAGGCTAGAGGGCCCACCAGATAAGGGCCAGTACTTCACCCAGGAAGCTGTGAGCAGAAAATTGTATGTAGTATAAAACACACTACATGCCCTCATAGTTTCCATTTTTGGTAAATGGTCCTTACTTACATTTAAGCTGCGTCCTGGTGGCGTCCTGTTCCTCCTTTCACTCACTCTCACTTTCATTCCCTTAAATAGCCACTAACCAGCTGTGCAGAGTTCACACTAATTCATATGCAAATTCAGCTTGTGCCAAAACGTAAGGCACCACAGCCGGCGTCTCTTCCGGTCTGTGAGCCGCATATACATGCAGCCATTCGTCCCTCATGCGGCCCGAAGCGTTCCACCTATCTCTGGGAGCCGACCAGACCAGGTGGAACGCACTCTGTGACGGCATCCGGTCGCGTGGAACGCACAGACGCGTCACTTCCGGTCTGTGTGACGCCTATCCCAGGTGAAACACACTGAGCGGCCGCATCCTGTTCTATGGAACGCAGAGTCGCGTCACATCCGGTCCATGAGCCGCACCATAACCAGCACATAGAAATCCTATGTCAAGGGGGGGATATAGGGTGTTAGATACGAATCCCCTGGTCCCTTTTTATGAGGATCTCAAAATCATCCTGACTGATGCTCTGACAGACAGATTGATTTCGGCGGCTGAGTACGACTTCCTTCTTCCGGCTCACTCCACTATTGCTACCTTCTACGGATTACCAAAAATCCATAAGGGTGTTACACCCCTCAAGGGACGTCCCATCGTCTCTGGGGTTAACTCCCTAACCCAGAACTGTGGTATATACGTTGATCGCGTGCTGAGGGAGTTCGTCGTGTCTCTACCCTCATACACGAGGGACACGATGGACTTCCTCAGCAAGATTGACGCGATTAATGTGGACCAAGACTGTATATTGGCCAGTATTGATGTCGAGTCCCTTTATAGCTCAATCCCACATACCAAAGGAATTTTTGCTACAGAACATTACCTGAGGACGAGGGACATCCACTGCAGAGCACATAACACCTTTGTTCTCAGACTCCTGGAGTTCACTCTGACCCACAATTTTTTCCTTTTTAACTCACGGTTCTACCACCAGCTCAGGGGGACGGCAATGGGGAGCCCCTGTGCCCCTACCTATGCCAACCTCTTCCTGGGCTGGTGGGAGGACACCTGCGTGTTTCCAGATGGTGTGACTTGGTGGTCCGACAAGATCGCCTTCTGGACACGCTATATAGATGACATTTTCGTGATTTGGAAGGGTGGGTCGGAGGAACTCCGGGAGTTTGTGGGGTCCCTTAACAGCAACGACGTTGGGCTGCGGTTCACCTTTGAGTTTGATTATCACTCCATTTCTTTCCTTGACGTACGGATCACCAGGGAGGGAGATAAACTCTCTGCTAATATGTTCAGGAAGGACACCGCAACCAACTCGTTGCTGCACTGGGAGAGCCACCACCCGACACAGCTTAAACGCGGTATACCAAGGGGCCAATATCTGAGGACCCGGAGAAATTGCTCAGAGGGTGAGGCCTTCCATACTGAGGCTAAGAAGTTGCAGAAGAGATTCAGGGAGAGGGGTTACCCCCAGACGGTACTCGGAGGGGCGTTTCAGAACGCCGCAAGCAGGGAACGTACCGAACTCCGTGTCCCTAAACCAAAGGTACAGAGTGGTCAACAACCAATACGCCTGATTTCTGTATTTGACTGCGCAAACGTGGAAGTAATGTCAGTCCTAAAAAGGTACTGGCCAATTCTTCACATGGACCCTGACCTGAAGGATGTGCTGACGACGCAACCGAGTGTCACCTATAGACGGGGGAGGAGTATAAGAGACTGCTTAGTCCATAGCCATTACACCACACCAACTGGAGTGGGGACTTGGCTGGACCGGAAACCGTGCGGGATGTTTAAATGCGGCTCCTGTAAAGCATGTGCTTTTATCTCCACGGCTAAATCAATTGTTTGCTCAGTCACTGGTCAAGCCTATCAAATAAGGGACTTCTATAACTGTAGGAGCAAGGGTGCGGTATATATATGCCAGTGCCCTTGCCCTATGGATTATATAGGTAAAACCATTCGAGAGGTCAGGCGGCGGATTTGCGAGCATGTGAACGACGTGGTGAAGAAAAAGATCACACCCGTCGCATCACATGTAATCGACGTCCATGGCGGTGATCCCAGCTGTTTGCGCTTTTCGGTCCTGGAAACCATCCCATTGTCACCAAGGGGTGGAGACTGGGACCGTGAAATCCTTCAAAAGGAGTGCGTCTGGATTCACCGCTTTAGATCCCAGGCACCATCAGGGATTAATGAGAGACTCACCTTTGCTTGTTTCCTGTGACCTATCCCGTTGAGGGTGGGTCTTCATATGTACGTTTCTCTTATCTCTCTGTCTAATAAATTACGCCACTTCGGTAACTTTATCAATGGCCAAGATGAAAGAATCAGGATACACTCTGTATCCAGACTGCACATTAGCTATCCAATGTGCCTCAGGTGTCACCTCTATCATGGGGAATACACCACAGTGAAAAGTACGATAGTGAACTATTAGCATCCTCTATTTCTCAGCCCCTATTATGATTATGCCCTAATATACACCGGTATGCCAGTTTAGTCTGGCTGCATATATATATATGCATTGAGCGTCGCTTTGCCTGATGGGCTGCCCCCCCTTGACATAGGATTTCTATGTGCTGGTTATGGTGCGGCTCATGGACCGGATGTGACGCGACTCTGCGTTCCATAGAACAGGATGCGGCCGCTCAGTGTGTTTCACCTGGGATAGGCGTCACACAGACCGGAAGTGACGCGTCTGTGCGTTCCACGCGACCGGATGCCGTCACAGAGTGCGTTCCACCTGGTCTGGTCGGCTCCCAGAGATAGGTGGAACGCTTCGGGCCGCATGAGGGACGAATGGCTGCATGTATATGCGGCTCACAGACCGGAAGAGACGCCGGCTGTGGTGCCTTACGTTTTGGCACAAGCTGAATTTGCATATGAATTAGTGTGAACTCTGCACAGCTGGTTAGTGGCTATTTAAGGGAATGAAAGTGAGAGTGAGTGAAAGGAGGAACAGGACGCCACCAGGACGCAGCTTAAATGTAAGTAAGGACCATTTACCAAAAATGGAAACTATGAGGGCATGTAGTGTGTTTTATACTACATACAATTTTCTGCTCACAGCTTCCTGGGTGAAGTACTGGCCCTTATCTGGTGGGCCCTCTAGCCTCCTGACTGCACAGGACATTAAGTAAGTGCTGATATGGAGGAGTCATAGGGGATATATATAGTCTATATCCAGCACCTGAACTGAGAATGTTTCTATTTCTTACAGGTGGGACATATCAAACGGGTCCCTTGGTCCTATGCTTAATATCATCTGCGTCTCTGGTCCTGTTGCCTCAACAATATCTTAAGTATCTTTGTTTTATCACTTGATTGATGGTTGTATCTTTGACCATGAATGCCCCCTGATGAACCTAGCAATAGGGGAAACGCGTAGGGGCTTTTTTGGAACCGGCCTGGGAACGCATCGTTTGATGCCCCTGTGCTTGGTCCCTTTTGTATGTGGGTGGTTATCCTATTCACCGGCATATTTAACTGGTCTTTATCTATTGGTGTCCCTGATGATATTCAGTTACCAGGGACGCACCATTACACCCGTCAGTTTCCTGGGGAGCACATTTTGTTATTTTTGGAGAGGAGGGTAAACGCAGGGCAGTCAGCCCAGGAACGAGGACAGGGAGTCTCCACCATCAGGGGACGTCCCTGGGCTGAGGTTCTAGCCAGGGTGAGCATAGGGAAAGTATAGTTTTGCCCACTGCTCCCCTCAGCTGCCTTGTGTTCACTCACCACTCTTTAGGTGTATCCATGACTGGCTCCAAGGAAAATCTGCATCTGTGATTATTGTTGTTCGTCTTATCACTGTTCACTGGTGAACCACTACGGTGGTAATATTTTATAATTTGAAAAGTAAAAGTTATGTTTTAAAGGGATCAATACTGCTGGACATTATATTGACTCTGTGATCCTTCTCTATTGATTGTTATTGATTTAGCTGGACAAATATATATATATATACTAAGACCCAGCAACTTGTGCAAATATCCTGCTCCCAATGATGACATTGATCACTAGGATGCCACTTCCCGATCTCTATACACAGCACTCACTGAGCACTGGGTATACAGCCATAGAAAAGGCAGGGGCAGTAAAAACTATGGGCGGTTGGAAAGTGTGCACATACGTAGCATTGTGCACTGAATTTCTCAATTTTAAACTAGGGTTAGTATTGCGTACAAACTGTAGTGTGATCAAAAGGGATATTTTTTAATAATAAATTTGAGTTTCATAAACTTAAAAACAATTGGGACATGAACAAGAAATTATATTCTGATTCTGAAGGTAAAAGCACTTCAAAATGAGTTAAAGATAGGGCAAATACATTTGAGATATTGGCTTTGAATGGTAGAAGACAGATACTATATAGAGACTGTATCATCAGTGCAAATCGATTTGCTCATTATAACGAGTTCTTCACCTGTGAGGGGCTGTCCCTGTGGCTGACAAAGCTCCCCAACATGGACATCTTCCCTGGCCCTGACAATCTCATGCCTGCGCTCCTGCTCCGGGTAGCGACGCAAGAGCAGAGACTCTACTGCCGATATCAGATCAGTGACTGTGCATGCGCTGCTACACTTCAGAGTAATGGTAGAGTATATGAACAGTCTCTGCTCTAGAAGTGGAGCGGAGCCTCTGCTCTTGTGACACTGCTTGCAAGATTTTCAGACCTAGACCAGATTATATTGCAATGAACCTTCAAATCCTTTAGCTGCCATGTACTATATGTTCACTCTTTCATTTAAAAGGACTATCCTTCTACCATTATCACTGCAAGATAGGGTTTATATGGGGTCTATATTTCATGAAGGCCTCACATTTTCTAACATACAGTAATAATTAAACATGAATCAGTATGTGGGACATATGTGTATTACACACTATTTGTAATGCAGGATAAAAGGAATGTATTATTAGAGTAAATGGGATGCCCCAGGAGTGAAATATTGATGTCCTATCCTGAGGACTATATCAGCCCCAGTTACAGGAGAAATTAACAGTGAAAAAAAAAAAAAAGTGAAGTAAATGTCCCCCAGAGGTCTTATATGACCTTATGGGGGATGAAAAGTGTAAAACAAAAAATAAAAAAAATAAAGTGTTAAAAAAAAAAAAAAAAAAGGTTTCACATGTAAAAAGAAAATTCCCCAAGTAAGGAATAAAAAAAAAAGTTTAAAATAGAAAAAATAAAATAAAATAAGCATATTTGGTATTGCCACGTCCGTGATGGTCGGCTCTATAAATATATCACATGATCTACCCAGTCCGATAAACACCAAAAAAATATAAAAATAACTGTCAAAAAAAGCCATTTTTGTCACCTTACATCACAAAAAGTGCAACACCAAGTGATCAAATAGGCGTATGTCCCACAAAATGGTACCAATAAAACCATCACCTCATCCCGCAAAAAATGAGTCCCTACATAGGAAAATCTCTCAAAAAATAAATAAACTATAGCTCTCAGAACATGGACACATTAAAACATAATCTTTTTGTTTAAAAAATGCTATTATTCTGTAAAACTTAAATAAATAAGAAAAAGTATACATATTAGGTATCGCCACATCCGTAACAATCTGCTCTATAAAAATGTCACTTGACCGAACCCCTCAGATGAACGCTGTAAAAATAAATAAATAAAAACTGTGCTAAAACAACCAATTTTTTGGTCACCTTGCCCCATAAAGTGTTATAATGAATGATCAAAAAATCACATGTACCCAAAAATAGTACCAATAGAACTGGCACCTTATCCCCTAGTTTCCAAAATGGGGTCACTTCTTGGGAGTTTCTACTGTAAGGGTCCATCAGGGGGGCTTCAAATGGGACATGGCATCTAAAAACCATATGGAATTCCTTTTCTTCTGCGCCCTGCCGTGTGCCCATACAGCAGTTTATGACCTAATGTGGGGTGTTTATGTAAACCGCAGAATCTGGGTAATAAATATTGAGTTTTGTTTGGCTGTTAACCATCGATGTTTTAAAGAAAAAATTGGATTCAAATGGAAAATCTGCCAAAAAAGTGAAATTAAAAAATTTGATCTCCATTTTCCTTTAATTCTTGTGGAACGCCTAAAGCGTTAACAAAGTTTGTAAAATCGGTTTTAAGTAACTTGAGAGGTGTGGTTTCTACAATGGGGTCATTTATGGGGGTATCCACTATGTAGGCCCCACAAAGTGACTTCAGACCTGAACTGGTCCTTAAAAAGTGGGTTTTGGCAATTTTCTTAAAAATTTGAAGAATTGCTTCTAAACTTCTAAGCCTTCTAACGTCCTAAAAAAATTAAATGACATTTCCAAAATGATGCCAACATAAAGTAGACATATGGGGAATGTTAAGTAATAAATATTTATTATATTTATGAGGTATCACTTTCTGTTTTAAAAGCAGAGAAATTGAAATTTAGAAAATTGCGAATTTTTTAATTTTTTAAGTAAATTTGGGATTTTTTCATAAATAAAGGTGAAATATATTGACTCAAATTTATGACTATCATGAAGTACAATGTGTCACGAGAAAACTGTGAAAAAACGGTGAAAAAAGTCTCGGAATGACTTGGATAAGTAAAGGCGTTTCAAAGTTATTACCACATAAAGTGAGATATGTCAGATTTGCAAAATTAGGCCTGGTCAGGAAGGGGGCAAATGGCCCAGATGGGAAGTGGTTAAGGAGAAGTCAATAATATTGTATTCCTAGAATACCCCTTTAAATAGCATGAAAGCCATTTGGACTGTTTAAATTGTATATATTTAAGATGCTACATATTTCAGTTTTCATGCTTTATTAGTAGTATTATGTGATTTTTATTATACCAGCCTTAATAATGATAACAATAATAATGTTAAAAAAGCATAATAGACCAATAATACTTCCCATATGTTTCATTCTACCACCTGTGTTTCAGACCTCAAAACGAGACCAATAGTCACTCTCCTTTTGACAGAAATGGCTAACCCCTCCCCACTTTTTTTTTCTTTTGCATTGCTTTTCCTCAACCCAATCTACCCAACTTGTACCTACTGTGTTCTTCCTTAGACCCCCTACTCAAATCCTTTTGTCTGTCTGTTTCCAAGTCTTACCTTTTATGCACCTTACTGTGGTCTATATTCCATTTGTATTATTCATTTGTATTTTCCATACTCTAGATCTGATTTAAATAAGCTGAAAAAAATTCTGCCCTCACATTTGACATTAGAAGCACATTAAAAATGTATGTTTTCCAGGTGATTCAGCACTAAGACCCAGCTGCCATCCTCTTCATCAGGTGCTAGAAATTCTGAAGGCATGAATGTAATTAGGGATGAGCGAATCGACTTTGGATGTTTCATTTCCTGAACTCGGGTTCGGTTCCAACTTTGGAAATGTTTTTTTAGAGTACAAATTAATTTATGAACTTATTACGCGAAGTCTCGCGAGTCTTCGCGAATCAATAACTTCGGCTCATCGGAGCCAATACATTCTTTTCTTTTTAAAATCTTTTTATTGATTTTGTAACAAAGGTATGATAATACAAACAATGGTGCCAATGGAGCCAATACATTCTAATACTGTACAGAGCTCCTGCTCCGTACAGTATTGGAACGAAGTTTTATGTGAATCGACTTCGGATGTTTCATCCCTAAATGTAATCATACAAACATCTGTATGTAGATGACTATACTCCATATTCATGTCTACAGTGTTAGACATCCCTAGCACTCTGTTCATCAGTCTTGCATTAGTTGATGCCAATAATAGTATTGGGTGCCAATGGAATCCATCATAAGAAGTAAAAAAAAAACATGACTCATATGTGGACAGAGCCTTACTGAGCAGCAGCCCAGTGAATCTGGCCATACACTTCAACAGCTAGTGGCCAACAGTTATTTCTCTCAATTCCCATTTCTCTGGCGGTGGCTTTTTGTGTGAAGGATTGGAAGTTCAACATATTAGTCCTTCTGTCCCCCAACATCACCTGACAGAGAAGAGTCTGGTCACCCGCACACAATTTTTTTTTTAAAGCCCGAAGGGCGTGCTTTCCTCACCCGTGTAACAAAATTGTGCAGCTTGCCACACAAAAACATGCACTAGGTTGCGGTCTATCGCAGGCCCTCTTCATAAGAGAAGGGCCTCCCATGGAAAGGCTCTGACTGGCCCACAGGGGTACAGGTGAATCCCTTGGTAGGCCCCTGAGCAAGGTGGGCCCCTAGTCTTTCACCCCCTGAACAAGTGGCACATAACAGTAGACTTACTGCACTACATACATATATTCAATGTACAGCACATAAACCAGCCTATGTTCATATAAAAAACTTAATAGATTATTAAAGAAACCCATTTTATTATTATAGACACGATCAGATAGCTGAGATGACTTCTAAGCATAGAGAAAAGCTAGCCAGGTCCTACCTTTTCAAAGTTTCTGCAGGGACCCACATATTCAATCATCTTGTAGCATCTTGCTGCTGTGTGAGCAGGCAATATTTGAATGTATCCGTACGGTGGGCACCCAAAATAAATTTTAATGGTGGGTCCTAGCACCCCAGTGCGACACTGCCCATAAACCTTTTCTAGTGCCTCCAAACCAGAAGGCACCTACAAGGGACCAGGACAAAAAGGCAATCCCCAGCCAAAGCCAAGGGTATGCCGGTCTGTGTTCTGGCTTCCACCCAGACTGCCACCTCAGGTTTTGGCATGGAGCTCAACAATACTAGGTTTGGACTTTCCCCGAAGGGAGTGCCCAAGGGGTTTTGAAGGGGGGTGAGAAACCTGATGGCTACACCCACCCCTCCTAGACTTCAGGGGGTTGCCCATAAGGGTGGCACAACCCTGAAAACCCTAGTGACAAAAACATTTGTAAAGTGAACGCACAGTGAAACATAAAAAATAAATTAATGTGAATGTGTGCTGATATACAGTCCGGACATGCGGCCGGAATTATAGAAAATTCCTCCTCCTTACACACTCAAAATGTGCAAAATTGAAGTGCGTGCAAATGTGCCATCCCATCACTCAGTGGGCTCCCACCCCTTGTGAGTTCAAGCACCCCAAGGTCACCACTCATCATGCACTTCTGCACCTCGGGCTTTCAAACACATCTCAGCCCCTGGCTTGCATCCGGCAGGGCCCTTGTTCCCCTAGCATAGGGTGCATTGGTCCCAAGCCGTACACCCTAGGGATGCCGTGTGGTTCTCTGTTCTACATCCTGGTGGCACAATCATTTGATAGTGAGCCAGAAATGTTGAAATCGGCGCGTTCATCTGACTTTGCTCTTATGTTTATGGGCAATCTTTGTCACAAGCATTATTCATTATGGAATCCGAGAGACTAGTGAATAATTAAAATGCAAAACTGTTTTAAGCTTTTCTGTGTTGATATACTTTTCTTTGTCAGTCCTTTTAGACTATGTGTACTAATAAATATCACAGTTTTATTGATTCTGAAGTTTTTCCTTCCTTGCATGCCAATTTAATGAATGCATGAATGCAGCTGCTTAATTTGCATAAAGCTAAACTTTCTATAAAGGTTTTGTATTCAGCCATACCCCGAGCATACACACATTTTGCATGTCAAGCTATGTGTACAATGAGATTACCGTTTTTTTATCTGCTTTGTGCAGACATCGATTGTCACAACACCTGGTGTTCTTTTATAGTTAGAGTTCTTTTAAAAAAAAAAATCATTTCTAATGTGTTGACAGCCAGGGAGGCAGTTAGCATCATATTCCAAAACTATGTGTTAGGTAGAATCCCAACTACATTTAAAAAAAATAGAAAAACAAAAGTAACTGCACTTTTTTCCATTACAGGCTGCTATTATTACAGCCACCATCGGTTTTTCATAAAATACAGTGCAGAAGAAATGGATGCTTGACAGGCAGAAACAAAAATTAGACGTCCCTGTCGCTTTTTTTTTGTTGCTTCTATGATTCCAGCACGGTGCAGCACCCACCATCCAATCCATCAGGCTAATAAGAATGGTAAACATGAGAAGTACGGTAGTTGCCGAATGACAGTTCATTTTCTGTGTAGTTTTATGATTAAGTTCCGTACCTGCAGGCCAAAACAAAGCAGAAAAATTCTAACAGTGTCTGACGCCGATTCGCCATAAAGATTAATATCATATTGATATAACTTGTAAACTGTTGCTTAACATATACAGTACAAACAGTACAGGTAATACAAAAGTACTTATTCATTTAATATGTGTTGAGATTTCTGTTAAGGGTGGGTTTACGCTAGCGTTAGGGATTCCATTATGGCTTTCTGTTATAACATGGTTATAACGAAAAATAACGGAATGCCCAGACAGAATGCAAAACGGAAGCCTTTAAAAGGCATTCCGTTTGCTTTCCGTCCTAATAGAAGTTTATGGGAAAGCATAACGGATCCGTCTGGGTCCTGTTATGCAAGACGGAAAACAAAGTGCTGTCGACAGGACTTTGTTTTCCGTCTTGCATAACGGGACCCAGACGGATCCGTTTTGATTCCCATAGACTTCTATTAGGACGGAGAGAAAACGGAATGCCTTTTAACCCCTTAGTGACCAAGCACATTTAAAAAAAATTGCATTCCAAGAGCTAGAACTTTTTTGTTTTTTCATAAATGTACTTGTAGGAGGTCTTATTTTTTGCAGGACAAGTTATAGTTTTTAATACACCATTTTAAGTCCATGTAATGATTGATTAAAGCCAGCCGTTTAGCTAAAACCCCCTTTGTTTACGTCAGTAAAAACACGTATGGGTGGTCACTAAGGGGTTAAAGGCTTCCGTTTTGCATTCTGTCTGGGCATTCCGTTATTTTTCGTTATAACCATGTTATAACGGAAAGCCATAATGGAATCCCTAACGCTAGTGTGAACCCACCCTAAGTTTTTTTACTCTATTATTCCAGTAATAGATCTCTCTCCTTAGTCTAGTACATAAATTATACATATTAAGTATAACTGTATTAACAAAGTGAACTGTGCAGTCCCTAAATCAATCCTTGTATGTAAAGCACATCAGACGGATGAGATTAGGGATTTGAAGGCAAATTAAATTACATTTTAATAAAGTAATTATTTCTGCACAAGTATTAAACTATTAGGAGACCATACGTGCGAACAGAGAGTTGGACGCATTGAGGCTTACCTCTTATGACAGCCATTTCATCGGTATTTTGTACTATACCCCAGCCCAAAGGTGCATTTCCAATTCTAATGTGCTTTTCATTAAAGTAAAGTAATAAAGAAAATTAAAACAGAGAACTGATTAAAATAAAGTGACAGGGCAAAATTGAAAATGTTTGAATGGAGATTTTCAGTGGCTCTTCACAAAAAGTAAAAATAATGATGGAAAATGTAATTATAATAATAAATGAATAAAATTATAATAGTTAAAGCTGTCAAACCCATTATATTTTAGGGGATTATATGAATAAATGACTAGTAAAAATGTGTTTTTCAGTTGCCTTCTTCCATTAGGTATTTTAAACCTGATTGCTGAACCTTCTGTACAGAAGAAGGGTCCTGATATCTCCGTTAGGCCTCCTGCACACGAACGTCTGCGCACCGTGGCCGAATTGCGGACCGCATTTGCGGATTCCGCAATACATGGGCGCCGTTCCGTGGGCATTCCGCATCACGGATGCAAACCCATTCACTTCAATGGGTCCGCAAATCCGGAGATGCGGAACGGAAGCATTGAATAGAAACCCACGGAAGCACTATAGAGCCGTACTTCCGTTCCGCAAAAAAATAGAACATGTCCTATCTTTTTGCGGAATGGGCGGATCGTGGACCCATTAAAGTAAATGGGTCCGTGATCCGCTGCGGCTGCCCGACGGTCGGTGTTCGTGCATTGCGGCCTGCAATTTGCAGGCCACAGCATGGCCACGGGGCGCACACGTTCGTGTGCAGGAGGCCTTAAAGGGAACCTGTCACCGGGATTTTGGGTATAGAACTGAGGACATGGGTTGCTAGATGCCCGCTAGCACATCCGCAATATCCAGTCCCCATAGCTCTGTGTGCTTTTAGAATGTAAAAAAATTGATTTGATACATATGCAAATGAACCTCAGATGAGTCCTGTCCCTGACTCATCTCAAGGACAGGACTCCTCTCAGGTTAATTTGCATATGTATTAAATCGTTTTTTTTACACAATAAAAGCACACAGAGCTATGGGTATTGCAGATGTGCTAGCGGCCATCTAGCAACCCATGTCCTCAGCTCTATACACAAAATCCCAGTGACAGGTTCCCTTTAAACTGTCACTGCATTACTCTACATGTGGCTGGAGTATGTAGTCAGGTATAACTGCATTTGGTGTCTGGGATCCAGATACTGAGCAATTAATACTTCCCTCTGGCGTACCTCCCCTGCGTATGTTATGCAAGGAGCTATGTAGGATACTCCGGTCCACATGTTAATTTAGAACTCAATCAATTCTCCATAATCCATCGCATATTTAGACAGATTTGTCACAATAGATTAGTAACAGTGGGTTGTACATAATATCATTGAAAGTTATGATCATGTGACCAAATGGAGTCACGTGTGTGGAAATGACGTAATATGAATTCCACAGCTAGTTCAGGAAATGGGCATTGACTCTACGCATGAGCAGTTGACAATGCACAACGCCAGATACATGTGGAATCAATGGGGACTCCCCTGCATAACAGAAACGGGAAGGATCCATTTTGCAGCCCATAGACTTCTGTTATGACGGAATTAATAACGGAATGCCTCTAAGGGCACTTCCTCATAGAACTGCGTTATGGACGATGGTAACGGAATCCAAAATGCAATTCTGCTTTTACCACCAAACGAAGTGTGAATGAATTTCAAAATATGAAATTCGTTCATCTCTACTTGTCATCATCACAAATTATGTCAGTCACATGAAAAATGTAGGAAATATGTCAGAATTCTAGTATTATGTACATGAATTATTATTCACATTGCACATGACCGTTTTTGAGTAGATTCATGAAATTATATTATTGTTGAAATTATGTTCTTTTTTTAATCATGCATTATGATCAATTACCCTGAGGGGCCTATATATATGTATCTAGCACCATTATGTTTTATCACTGCTTGAGAAAAGTCCCAGTAAGAGGACTAAAACATCGCTTTGGTGATTAAAGAACACTACGTTTGATTCACATTCCTGGGAGTGCTGTGGAATTTTTCAAATTATTTTATAGGATGACTGATCGCTTCTGCAGCCACTGGCACACCACCGTTGCTTCTTTTCGTGGTGCCGCTCACATTAACGTGATATATATATACACTGCGTGCAGAATTATTAGGCAAATGAGTATTTTGACCACATCATCCTCTTTATGCATGTTGTCTTACTCCAAGCTGTATAGGCTCGAAAGCCTACTACCAATTAAGCATATTAGGTGATGTGCATCTCTGTAATGAGAAGGGGTGTGGTCTAATGACATCAACACCCTATATTAGGTGTGCATAATTATTAGGCAACTTCCTTTCCTTTGGCAAAATGGGTCAAAAGAAGGACTTGACGGGCTCAGAAAAGTCAAAAATAGTGAGATATCTTGCAGAGGGATGCAGCACTCTTAAAATTGCAAAGCTTCTGAAGCGTGATCATCGAACAATCAAGCGTTTCATTCAAAATAGTCAACAGGGTCGCAAGAAGCGTGTGGAAAAACCAAGGCGCAAAATAACTGCCCATGAACTGAGAAAAGTCAAGCGTGCAGCTGCCAAGATGCCACTTGCCACCAGTTTGGCCATATTTCAGAGCTGCAACATCACTGGAGTGCCCAAAAGCACAAGGTGTGCAATACTCAGAGACATGGCCAAGGTAAGAAAGGCTGAAAGACGACCACCACTGAACAAGACACACAAGCTGAAACGTCAAGACTGGGCCAAGAAATATCTCAAGACTAATTTTTCTAAGGTTTTATGGACTGATGAAATGAGAGTGAGTCTTGATGGGCCAGATGGATGGGCCCGTGGCTGGATTGGTAAAGGGCAGAGAGCTCCAGTCCGACTCAGACGCCAGCAAGGTGGAGGTGGAGTACTGGTTTGGGCTGGTATCATAAAAGATGAGCTTGTGGGGCCTTTTCGGGTTGAGGATGGAGTCAAGCTCAACTCCCAGTCCTACTGCCAGTTTCTGGAAGACACCTTCTTCAAGCAGTGGTACAGGAAGAAGTCTGCATCCTTCAAGAAAAACATGATTTTCATGCAGGACAATGCTCCATCACACGCGTCCAAGTACTCCACAGCGTGGCTGGCAAGAAAGGGTATAAAAGAAGAAAATCTAATGACATGGCCTCCTTGTTCACCTGATCTGAACCCCATTGAGAACCTGTGGTCCATCATCAAATGTGAGATTTACAAGGAGGGAAAACAGTACACCTCTCTGAACAGTGTCTGGGAGGCTGTGGTTGCTGCTGCACGCAATGTTGATGGTGAACAGATCAAAACACTGACAGAATCCATGGATGGCAGGCTTTTGAATGTCCTTGCAAAGAAAGGTGGCTATATTGGTCACTGATTTGTTTTTGTTTTGTTTTTGAATGTCAGAAATGTATATTTGTGAATGTTGAGATGTTATATTGGTTTCACTGGTAAAAATAAATAATTGAAATGGGTATATATTTGTTTTTTGTTAAGTTGCCTAATAATTATGCACAGTAATAGTCACCTGCACACACAGATATCCCCCTAAAATAGCTAAAACTAAAAACTACTTCCAAAAATATTCAGCTTTGATATTAATGAGTTTTTTGGGTTCATTGAGAACATGGTTGTTGTTCAATAATAAAATTAATCCTCAAAAATACAACTTGCCTAATAATTCTGCACTCCCTGTATATATATATATATATATATATATATATATATTAAATTAAACCCAGATACTGATACATATTTCTTTTTTTAAATTGTTTTTTGATTGCAGGATCTTAGATATACACTCACCTAAAGAATTATTAGGAACACCATACTAATACGGTGTAGGACCCCCTTTTGCCTTCAGAACTGCCTTAATTCTACGTGGCATTGATTCAACAAGGTGCTGATAGCATTCTTTAGAAATGTTGGCCCATATTGATAGGATAGCATCTTGCAGTTGATGGAGATTTGAGGGATGCACATCCAGGGCACGAAGCTCCCGTTCCACCACATCCCAAAGATGCTCTATTGGGTTGAGATCTGGTGACTGTGGGGGCCATTTTAGTACAGTGAACTCATTGTCATGTTCAAGAAACCAATTTGAAATGATTTAAGCTTTGTGACATGGTGCATTATCCTGCTGGAAGTAGCCATCAGAGGATGGATACATGTTCTCATTCTGTTTACGCCAAATTCGGACTCTACCATTTGAATGTCTCAACAGAAATCGAGACTCATCAGACCAGGCAACATTTTTCCAGTCTTCAACAGTCCAGTTTTGGTCAGCTCGTGCAAATTGTAGCCTCTTTTTCCTATTTGTAGTGGAGATGAGTGGTACCCGGTGGGGTCTTCTGCTGTTGTAGCCCATCCGCCTCAAGGTTGTGCGTGTTGTGGCTTCACAAATGCTTTGCTGCATACCTTGGTTGTAACGAGTGGTTATTTCAGTCAACGTTGCTCTTCTATCAGCTTGAATCAGTCGGCCCATTCCCCTCTGACCTCTAGCATTTACAAGGCATTTTTGCCCACAGGACTGCCGCATACTGGATGTTTTTCCCTTTTCACACCATTCTTTGTAAACCCTAGAAATGGTTGTGCGTGAAAATCCCAGTAACTGAGCAGATTGTGAAATACTCAGACCGGCCCGTCTGGCACCAACAACCATGCCACGCTCAAAATTGCTTAAATCACCTTTCTTTCCCATTCTGACATTCAGTTTGGAGTTCAGGAGATTGTCTTGACCAGGACCACACCCCTAAATGCATTGAAGCAACTGCCATGTGATTGGTTGACTAGATAATTGCATTAATGAGAAATAGAACAGGTGTTCCTAATAATTCTTTAGGTGAGTGTAGATTGTAATATGAAAACTGAAAAGACCATCAGCAAAAATATTTTTTAATATAAATGCCTGAATAAAACAATGGTCATTTAACTGTATATATATATATATATATATATATATAGAGAGAGAGAGAGAAAGCAGGACTGCACTCCAAGTTGTGATGAGAAATCAAAGAAGTTTTATTCACCCATATTATGGCAAATCTTGCGACGTTTCAGCTCATACGAGCCTTCCTCAAGCTTGAGGAAGGCTCGTATGAGCTGAAACGTCGCAAGATTTGCCATAATATGGGTGAATAAAACTTCTTTGATTTCTCATCACAACTTGGAGTGCAGTCCTGCTTTCTCTATTTATACTATTGGGGATTGCCGCTACCCCCTCTTGGACATTGCACCCACTTTTTAGGTTGGTGCTCCCGTTGGACTTTCTCCTTCTATATATATATATATATATTTATATATAAAGAACTATACAGAGAAAACTGCAGGAAGTATAGGTCTCTCCTTCCCAAAATAATTTCCCCCTTGTGCTTAGTGCTCCAGGGGTGTCTTACTATCTGTGGATACCTTGTTGTTCAGTATACTATTCCTTCTTAGTAATTTTCCCTCTTCTTCGTACGATTCCAGCTGAACAGTGAATTGTATAAATGATCATTCATTGCTATATATGCTATGTTATTCCTAGGAGCTGAAAGACGACAGATTTAAAGAACACTATATGTTTAATGCCCCACCTCCTCAGGCCTTGCCCTGGGTGTAGAACATTTTGCCTGGAGACTCCAGAGTACAATGAGATATAGCACAGAATATATACAGAATCCAAGCATGGGCTTGCTGCCCTACTTGAATCCAATATTGCAAGGAAACTGCTAAACCTGGTCTTAATTGACTAACATTTAGGTTGCTAAATCTCCCTGCCATCAATTTTCAAAGCTTGGCAACTATGTTTATTATACTACATGAGCCGCCCTCATGTTTCTCCTGGTGAATTCACTGTGTTTATACATTATGTTACTTATCTTGTATTGATCCTGAGTTTCATCCTGTATAGTACAGAGGTGATAGGAGGTAGAGGTGTGGCATTCACCATATCCAGGACTGCTGGATAATGCCGCGCACAAAGGGATCCGGTGGTGAACAGCATTATCTGGCTATACTGTTTACAGAGTACTCAGACAGGCTGTTCCTCTGCCAGAACAACCTGCTAGAGTTCACAGTAGAGATGTGAACATAGTCTTAGCTTATACTGGTCCTAAGCTGCACGCTATAATTTTTTATTTTGATAGAAATTATTATGATACAAATGATAAAAATGATAACACAACCAAGTAACCATAAAGATAACAATACCATAAACATAAGGTATAAGCATAAAATTGAAGGCATTTAATAAAGTTAAAACTGGTACAGCCACTCATTTTAGCATATGCTCACACGCAATGAACCAAATATATACAAATATACATATATACACATAACTAGAAAAATATACAAATTAAATATAATCTTAGCTAATTAAATAAAAAAGCTAACTATATCCAGTTATATAAAAAACTATTCCCCTATAATAAACTGAGAAAAGTAAACAATATACTTGTCAACAAAGAAAAAGGTTTTTGTTTGTGTGAATTTTTTTAAATTAAAAGTCACATAAAATACATTATATACATTACATACCTGAGCCCACAAACTATCTAGGCTCAAATCTTATGCCTCCAGTTCATATGCAACATTCATAGTCCCAAGCCAGGTCAGACGACTGGCAGCTTTTGATCCAAAATCCTAATGCTGCAGTCCCAAGACCATAAAAAACACTAATCCCTTACCTCCACCCCACCTAGCACCTACACCCATATTTACATCCAATAACAAATCTTTATCAATCATAACCTTATCACAAACAAAGTACGTTCAGCAGCTGCAAACCCTACATTTCCATTTACTTACCAAAACAAATATTTACAGTGCCAGTAATAGCCCAACACTAGGAGAAAATAGGCAAAGATGCACTAAAAAAAAAACTTCAAAAGTAGAGAAAGCCTATCTGTGCTGAGCCTCTCATACTTAAGAGAGCACACTTTTACCAGGTCTCTAGAATGTTAACTAGAGATGCGCAAAGTTTTCAAAAAATCCATTCGACTGCTTTATTGAATTTTTCCCATAGATTTGCATCGATCCAAATTAATTTGTCTTGAAGTGTGTTAAAATCAGGTCTGTCCTGGCCTGCAGTTAAACTTTAGGGAGAATGTACCCTGGTGTACATCACTGTGCAGTACAGCAACATGCATAGCTAGTTCTTTATGGTAGCGAAACAGTTACTGTGTGTCTGAATGACAGGCAGGTCACATATATGGATGCGCGCATCATTGTGCAGGCCAAGCAAAAAAAATAAAAATACATAAGTGTCCCTGCCGGTGTCCCAATGACTCTTTGGTGGAACAACATAAGGACATGGAGGCAGCACCAATAAAGTAGTGGAGAAAAAAAAGGTTCTTTTACTCCATGTTGTGGCAGTGCAAACACATACGTTTGGATCTCTTCTGCTAGGCCCCTTGCAGACGAGCGTGTCCGGATTAGGTCCGGATGCGTCCCGGCAAACCCGTGCGAGTAGGTACGCAATTGCAGTCAGTTTTGACTGCGATTGCGTTCCGTTGTTTAGTTTTTATCGCGCGGGTGCAATGCGTTTTGCACGTGCGTGATAAAAAACTGACTGTGGTACCCAGACCCGAACTTCTTCACTGAAGTTTAGGTTTGGGTTCAGTGTTGTGTAGATGTAATTATTTTCCATTATAACATGGTTATAAGGGAAATAATAGCATTCTTTAATACAGAATGCTAAGTACAAGTATTGAGGGTTAAAAAAAATAATAATAATTAACTCACCTCCTCCAATTGATCGCATAGCTGCCGGTCTCCTGTTCTTTCTTCAGGACCTGTCAAAGGACCTGTGGTGACGTCACTGAGCTCATCACATGGTCCAATCACATGGTCCATCACCACGGTGATGGACCATGTGATTGGACCATGTGATGTGACGTTACCACAGGTCCTTTAGCCGGCAGCTCATGATTAAAGAAGTAAGAAGAGACCGGCTGCTACGCGATCAAGAGGAGAAGGTGAGTTAAATTTTTTTTATTTTTTTAACCCTCAATTGACCTTCTACTAAGCATTCTGTATTAAAGAATGCTATTGTTTTCCTTTATAACCATGTTCGGCTCAGTGTTAGTCAGGAAGAGCTGTGCTGAAGAAGGGAAAGATAGTGTAGGGAGTGAAATTTATTATTATTATTTTTTTAAACTTGTCAGAGACCCCCAAAGTCCTTTTAAGGACTATCATTGTGTGTGGCAGCAGCAATATATGTTTTTAGCGCAACCTGCGCTAAATTGCTAAAACTTTACAGACCCAAAAGTCCTTTTAAGGACTATTTTGTGTGGTAGCAATATCTATATAGCGTGCAATAGTTAGGCCGCTGCAGACAGTGACATTAGCTGCGTTATGTACATCTCCTGTGTGATGTGTGCACATCCCAAAAATATTAGTGACTTCCAGTGTACTTTTTCCATAGACGGTGTCCGCTGCAGACAGTGACATTACCTGGGGTACATCTCCTGTGTAACGTTTCCACATCCCAAATACCTGTGATATTCCCTGTAATTTTTTATTACCCGCTGGTGACATCGGCGACATTATCTGCGGTATTTCTCCTGTGTAACGTTTCCACATCCCAAATACCTGTAACATTTCCTGTAATTTTATATTAGCCGCAGCTCACATCAGCGACATTATCTGCGGTATTTCTCCTATGTAACTTTTCCATATCCAAAATACCTGTGACATTCCCTGTAATTTTATATTAGCCACTGCTGATATCAGCGACATTATCTGCAGTATTTCTCCTGTGTAACGTTTCCACATCCAAAATACCTGTGACATTCCCTGTAATTTTATACAGTCCTGATCAAAAGTTTAAGACCACCTGAAAAATGGCAAAAAATCATATTTAGCATGGCTGGATCTTAGCAAGGTTCCAAGTAGAGCTTCAACATGCAACAAGAAGAAATGAGAGTGAGACAAAACATTTTTTGAGCATTCAATTTAATGAAAACAACGAATAAACTGAAACAGGCTGTTTTTCAGCTGATCAAAATTTTAGGACCACATGACTTTAAAAGGCCAAATCTGGTAGTCACACGTTGTGATGGCAAAGGCAAAAAAACTCTCCCTTTTTGAACTTGGTCGGGTTGTTGAACTGCATAAGCAGGGTTTCTCACAGCGCGCCATCGCTGCTGAGGTGGGATGCAGTAAGACAGTCATTTGGAATTTCTTAAATGATCCTGAGGGTTATGGAACAAAAAAGTCAAGTGGAAGACCCAAAAAAATTTAATCAGCACTGAGCCGGAGGTTCCAATTGGCTGTCCGTCAAGACACTGGACGATCCTCGACCCAAATTAAGGCCCTTACTGGTGCTGACTGCAGCCCCATAACCATCAGACGCAGGGCCGATCCTAGGGTCACAGGCGCCTGGGTGCAGAAATATTTCTGGCGCCCCCACATGGGCGTGGTTATCTTACTAACTCCTCCCCTTTACAATGTTTCTATGGCAACAACTTCAGCCCCCAACTTCAGCCCCACCAATTTGCTTTGACAATAACTTAGTCAACAGCTTTGACAAGTCAAAATAAATGTTTTATTTATTGACAAATCTGTGTCAAGTGCATGTAAATCAAATAGTGCAAATAGTACAAATAGTGTACTTGGACTATAAATATGAAGTTACATCTCCAGTTGTTATTGGCTCAGTACAACACTCGGGATCCACGGGTACCAGATCATCATCACATTCTGATTCTTCCAATTGTTTATTTTTTTCTCCTTCTCCCCTATGTGAAATGTCTATGACACTGGACCTTAACTCTTTGCTTGATGTTGATGCATCAGTGCAAAGGGAATCTTGACCACTGCTTAATGAAGACTGTGGCTGTAAGAAGCTTGTAATAGAAGAAGTAATTTTTTTCAAAGCTTCTTCCTTTCTTTTTCGGCGTTGCTTGTATTGACATCCTGATAACTTTGTTTTTTTGCTAGACATCTAAGGGGAAAAGCAAATGTATACTACACTGATCAGCCACAACATTAAAACCACTGACAGGTGAAGTGAATAGCATTGATTATATTATTACAATGACACATGTCAAGGGGTGGGATATATTAGGCAACTACAATGGGGTCTAATGGATCCTGGAGGGGGGGCTCTCTAACAGAGGCCCTCTTTGTGACCTGAATTTTGATGGGCACAGTGGCTGCATTTTGACGGGAACAGTGGCTGCGTTTGGATAGGCACAGTGGCTGCGTTTGGACGGGCACAGTGGCTGCGTTTGGACGGGCACAGTGGCTGCGTTTGGACGGGCACAGTGGCTGCGTTTGACGGGCACAGTGGCTGCGTTTGACGGGCACAGTGGCTGCGTTTGGACGGGCACAGTGGCTGCGTTTGACAGGCACAGCACAGTGGCTGTGTTTTTATGGCCACAGTATGTGTTTTGATGGGCACAATAGCTGCATTTTGATGGGCACAGTAGCTGCATTTTGATGGGCACAGTGGCTGCATGTTGATGGGCACAGTGGCTGCAGTTTGATGGGCACAATGGTTGCATTTAATGGCACACAGTAACAGTATTACTTACACACAGGGTGCAGCCAGGGAAGCCAGCCAGGTCAGGTGCAGTCAGCACCCACTTCGCAAGGCACTGCAGCAGCCAGCAGGCAGATGATCAGATCGATGGCACGCCACTCAGTCTGTCTAGCCAGACCAGGCAGAAGGCATTCAAGGCACTGGGCAGGCTCAATCAGCTCAGCTGAATCAGGCAGCAGCAGCTTTAAAATGCTCCGCTGTCCGCTCGCTCCAGTCCCTCCTCTGCCTCCTAGCTCCCACGCTGTCTGAAGATGGCAGAGGTGGGTGGAGCCGAGCGGAGCTATATGATCTCCAGCCGCAGAGGCGGCGCGCCGCGGGCTCTGACGTCACGTCGTCACTGACATCCCGCTCGGCCCACAGATTCCTCGGCGAATCGGCGGCTCGGCTGCTCGGCTTAAAAAAAAAAAAAAGTCAAAAAAAAAAAGTCCCGGCGGCTCGCTCGGCGCCTTTCGGGTGACAGCGCTGGGGTGCGGGGCACCCACTGCACCCCGTGTAGGATCGGCCCTGATCAGACGGCATCTGAGACTGAAGGGCTTCAAAAACAAAAAACGTCTTCAAAGACCTCGTCTTCTTGAACGCCACAGAACTGCTCGTTTGGACTTTGCAAGAGAGCACCAAACATGGGACATTCAAAGGTGGAAGAAAGTTTTATTCTCTGATGAGAAAAAATTTAACCTTGATGGTCCTGATGGTTTCCAACGTTACTGGCCTGACAAGCAGATCCCACCTGAGATGTTTTCTATGCGCCACAGTGGAGGGGGCGCCATAATGGTCTGGGGTGCTTTTTCCTTCAGTGGAACAATGGAGCTTCAGAAAGTGCAGGGGCGTCAAACGGCCGCTGGCTATGTCCAGATGTTGCAGAGAGTATTCCTCATGACTGAGGGCCCTCGTCTGTGTGGTAACGACTTTTCAACAGGACAACGCTACAGTACACAATGCCCTCAGGACAAGGGACTTCTTCCAGGAGAATAACATCACTCTTTTGGCCCATCCTGCGTGTTCCCCTGATCTAAATCCAATTGAGAACCTTTGGGGATGGATGGCAAGGGAAGTTTACAAAAATGGACAACAGTTCCAGACAGTAGATGGCCTTCGTGCGGCCATCTTCGCCACTTGGAGAAATGTTCCCACTCACCTCATGGAAACGCTTGCATCAAGCATGCCGAAACTGATTTTTGAAGTGATAAACAATAACAGCGGAGCTACTCATTACTGAGTTCATGTTTGGAAGTTGGATTTCTGTTTTGGGGGGGGTTTAGTTTTTTTTTGGAGGTGCGGTCCTAAACTTTTGATCAGCTGAAAAACAGCCTGTTTCAGTTTATTTGTTGTTTTCATTAAACTGAATGCTCAAAAAATGTTTTGTCTCACTCCCATTTCTTCTTGTTGCATGTTGAAGCTCTACTTGGAACCTTGTTAAGATCCAGCCATGCTAAATATGATTTTTTGCCATTTTTCAAGTGGTCTTAAACTTTTGATCAGGACTGTATTAGCCACTGCTGACATCAGCAACATTATCTACAGTATTTCTACAGACATCACTAACCTGATCAATCACTGTTTTTGGAAGAAATTATATTTCTACATGGCAAATTTTTTACCAGCAGGTGTAGTAGAGTAATATAAACCCAACAGACCCAACAGTCATGACATGCATGCTGCTGATTCTCTGTAATTCAATCACTTATTAAAAGGGGCATGTTCAAAATAATAGCAGTGTGGAGTTCAATGAGTGAGGTCATTCATTCTTTGAAAAACAGGTGGCAATTATTGCCCTTATATAAGGAAGGAAGGGAGCAAATGTTGTACATGCTAGTTACAGTGCATTTCTGTCACCGCCAGCTCTCTGAGAAGGTCTGGCAGACGTTCCTCTGTACCTCTTGCATGATGTTCTTTGTTTTGGTTTCACTTTGTCATCTCCTTTCCTTCTCCCAGCTGTCATCTATTTACACTGATTGCCTCCCTTTATATTCCCTCCCATACTGCCTCACTTTGCGGTTTATACTACTTCCTGGATTGTGTTCACTGCTGGAGGCTGCAACTGCTGATTCCTCAGATAAGTATTTTTTTCCTTTATTAGTGTTTCCTTGCTGGCTTGATTCTAGGTGACCCTGACTCCGTCCGTATTTAGTGCAGGGAGCCGGTGGTCGTGTCCCCTCACTATTATAGGGTTTTCAGGTGTGTCACAGTCTAGGTACGAGGGCATGCAATTGTCTACCATAAAGACTTTTGCATGGGCATAGCAGTCAGGGATAGCTCTAGGGGTTTTATAGGGCTCATCCATATGTTCCTTAGTTTGGGATCAAGTCAGTCGGATGTTAATTTATAACTTCCGGTTTTCTGCAACACCATCCGTGACATTATAAACCGCCAATACCGTCTTAAGCATGGATCCGGTTTCAGCCTTGATTGACCGCATGCAGGGTCTTTTACTGGAGGTAGCAGATCTCCGTAAAACTGTGTCTCAGTTTCAGGTGACTGGTTCTGCTTGCATTCATGGAGTTTGTTCCGAGCCTAAGATCTCGCTTCCGGATACATTCTCCGGGGTAGTGAGAATTTTGTACACTTTAGAGAGGCTTGCAAACTCCATTTTTGCCTACTTCCCCATTCCTCTGGTGATGAGGAGCAGAGGGTGGGGATCATCATCTCGCTGCTCAGGGATAACGCTCAGTCTTGGGCCTTTTCGCATGGCCCCTCCGATCGGTGGATGAATTTTTTGTAGCCCTGGGGCAGATATATGATGACCCGAATCGTATTGCTCTGGCTGAATCTAAACTGCGTATTTTATGCCAGGGCAAACAGTCCGCAGAGATATATTGTTCAGAATTTTGGAGATGGGCAGCTGATACTGGTTGGAATGATGCTGGGATTGAAAGATGCATTTGCCTTGCATGAGAAACCTGCCTCGTTGGAGTCTGCCATGTCTCTAGCTGTTCGTATTGACAGGCGTCTTAGAGAGAGAGGGGAGACCACTCCTTCCTGTCATATTCAGTCCAAGGACAGTGGGGCGGTCTCATTCAGTGCGCAGGGGCCTCAGTCTCTCTCAATTCCCTGAGCAGGAGGCCATGCAGCTGGGTTTGCTTGCCTCTGATAGTAGAGGATTCAGCTCTCAGAGGAGGGTTTGTTTCTGTTGTGGGGGTATAAATCATTTGGCAAATGTTTGCCCCTCTAGGAGATTCAGGGAGTTTTCTGAGGGTAATAAAGAAACAAAAAGAAAAAAACCCTCTAAAAACTTTCCATTTGCTACTATTGGCAAGGTTGATGCGAAAATTGAAGTTTTGCCGTTTGCTTGTAGTTCCCGTTTTGTCCTACCTGCCAGGGTGGCGCTAGATAGCAAGAACATGGTTTGTGAGATTTTTGTAGATAGTGGGGCAGCTGTCAATCTCATTGATAATCAATTTGCTATAACACATGGTTTCCAGGTATGCACTTTGGGAAAGGATATACCTGTTTTTGCTATCGATTCCGCTCCACTTTCTCAAAAATCGTTAAAGGGCATAGTTCACAATATCCGTTTGACTGTGGGTGATGCTCATGTTGAGGATATGTCATGTTTCGTCCTAAGCGGATTACCTACTCCTCTAGTGTTGGGGCTACCCTGGCTCACTAAACATAACCCCACCATTGATTGGCAAGCAAGGCAAATAAATGGTTAGAGTGACTTTTGCAGAGAGAATTGCCTCACAGTGTCTCTTTCAGAGGTTTCTACCAAGACTGTACCATCTTTTCTCTCTGAATTTTCGGATGTGTTTTCAGAGAGTGGTGTCCAGGAGCTGCCCCCTCACCGGGAGTACGATTGCCCTATTAATCTCATCCCAGGCGCCAAGCTGCCAAAATCATGTTTGTACAATCTCTCTCAACCTGAAAGAGTCGCTATGCGTACTTATATCTCTGAGAGCCTGAGAAAGGGACACATCCGACCCTCGAAGTCACCTGTTGCTTTTTTTTTTTTTTTGTTAAGAAAAAAGATGGTTCTTTAAGACCATGTCTGGATTTCAGGGAGCTGAACTGTATCACAATTCGTGACCCTTATCCGCTTCCTCTGATCCCGGACCTGTTTAACCAGTTGGGGCTAAAGTTTTTTCTAAGTTGGACTTAAGAGGGGCATACAACCTAGTCAGGGTCAGGGTATGGGACGAATGGAAGACGGCCTTCAATACCCCTGAGGGCCATTTCAAGAATTTGGTTATGCCCTCTGGTTTGATGAATGCTCCAGCTGTCTTCCAACATTTTGTGAACAGCATTTTTTATCATTTAATGGGGAAATTTGTACTGGTGTATCTAGATGACATTTTGATTTTTTTCTCCTGATTTCAAAACTCATAGGGACCACCTACGTCAGGTCTTGCTCATTCTGCGGGAGAATAAATTGTACGCTAAACTGGAAAAATGTGTGTTTGCGGTTCCGGAGATTCAATTTCTGGGTTTTCTTCTCTCCGCTTCTGGTTTTCGCATGGACCCTGAGAAGGCCCGCGCTGTGCTTGATTGGGAGCTTCCTGAGAATCAGAAGGCGCTGATGCGGTTTTTGGGTTTTGCCAAGTTCATTTTGAATTTTTCCTCTGTTGTTAAGCCATTCACTGATATGACTAAAAAGGGGGTAGATTTTTCTTCCTGGTCGGTAGATGTGCTTAAGGCCTTTTCTAGTATCAAAGAAAGTTTTGCTTCCGTTCCCATCTTGGTACAACCTGATGTCTCTCTACCTTTCATTGTTGAGGTGGACGCTTCTGAGGTGGGTGTGGGTGCGGTCTTGTCTCCGGGTCCCTCTCCTGCCAAATGGCGACCGTGTGCCTTTTTCTCAAGGAAACTCTCCTCCGCAGAGAGAAATTACGATGTGGGAGATAGGGAGTTGTCGGCCATCAAATTAGCTTTTGAGGAATGGTGCCATTGGCTAGAGGGAGCCAGACACCCTATTACCGTGTTTACCGACCATAAGAATCTGGCCTACTTGGAATCAGCCAAGCGTCTGAACCCGAGACAGGCCAGATGGTCTTTATTATTTTCTAGGTTTAATTTTGTTGTCACTTTCCGCCCTGGGGTTAAAAATGTGAGGGCTGATGCCCTGTCACGTTGTTTTCCGGGAGGGGGGAACTTTGAAGACCCGGGTCCAATTTTGGCTGAAGGGGTGGTCGTCTCTGCTCTTTATCCTGATTTGGAGGCAGAGGTTCAGGCAGCGGCTCCTGATCTTTGTCCTCCTGGGAGGTTGTTTGTGCCTCTCGCTTTACGACACAAGGTTTTTAAGGAGCACCACGATACTGTCCTTGCTGGGCACCCGGGGAGTAGAGCCACAGTGGATCTCATTGCTTGAAGATTCTGGTGGCCGGCTCTTCGTAAGACGGTTGAGGGTTTTGTGGCAGCCTGCAAGACCTGCGCTCGTGCCAAGGTCCCTCATTCACGGCCATCGGGTTCTCTCCTCTCGTTACCCATTTCTTCCTGTCCTTGGACGCATCTGTCCATGGACTTCATTACAGACCTGCCTCGTTCCTCGGGGAAGACTGTGATTCTGGTAGTAGTGGACCGTTTTAGCAAAATGGCCCATTTCATTCCCTTTCCTGGGTTTCCCAATGCTAAGACGCTGGCGCAAGCATTTGTTGATCACATTGTCAAATTGCATGGCAACATCGTTTCTGATAGGGGCATGCAATTTGTTTGCAGATTCTGGAAGGCCTTCTGTTCTCGCTTGGGGGTTCGGTTGTCGTTCTCTTCTGCTTTTCACCCGCAGTCGAATGGCCAGACCGAACGCGTCAATCAGAATCTGGAGACATACTGTATCTGCGCTGTTTTGTGGCAGAGAATCAGGAGGATTGGTGTTCTTTTTTGTCCCTTGCTGAGTTTGCTTTAAATAACCGTCGCCAGGAGTCCTCTGATAAGTCGCCATTTTTTGGTGCATATGGGTTTCATCCGCAGTTTGGGACATTCTCTGGAGAGGGGTCTTCTGGTTTACCTGATGAGGAGAGATTTTCCTTGTCTTTGTCATTTATTTGGCAAAAGATTCAGGGTAATCTGAAGAGGATGAGTGAGAGATATAAGCGTGTGGCCGATAAGAGACGTGTGCCTGGTCCGGACCTGAATGTGGGTGATCTGGTGTGGTTGTCTACAAAGAATATCAAACTGAAGGTTCCCTCCTGGAAGTTGGGTCCTAAGTTTATTGGGCCTTACAAGATCTTGTCCGTCATCAATCCCGTGGCCTTCCGTCTTGATCTTCCTCAGACTTGGAAGATCCATAATGTTTTTCACAGGTCCCTATTAAAACCGTATGTCCAACCCACTGTACCCTCCTCTTTGCCTCCTCCTCCGATTGTTGTTGATGGTAATCTTGAATTTCAGGTCTCTAGGATTGTGGATTCTCGCATTATCCGCGGTTCTCTCCAGTACCTCGTTCATTGGGAGGGTTATGGTCCTGAGGAGAGGATGTGGGTCCCAGTGGCGGACATTAAGGTCACTCGTCTCATCAGGGCTTTCCATAGGTCCCATCCTGAGAAGGTGGGCTCTGAGTGTCCGGAGTCCACTCGTAGAGGGAGGGGTACTGTCACCGCCAGCTCTCTGAGAAGGTCTGGCAGACGTTCTTCTGTACCTCTTGCATGATGTTCTTTGTTTTGGTTTCACTTTGTCATCTCCTTTCCTTCTCCCAGCTGTCATCTATTTACACTGATTGCCTCCCTTTATATTCCCTCCCATACTGCCTTTACTTTGTGGTTTATACTACTTCCTGGATTGTGTTCACTGCTGGAGGCTGCAACTGCTGATTCCTCAGATAAGTATTTTTTCCTTTATTAGTGTTTCCTTGCTGGCTTGATTCTAGGTAACCCTGACTCCGTCTGTATTTAGTGCAGGGAGCCGGTGGTCGTGTCCCCTCACTATTATAGGGTTTTCAGGTGTCACACAGTCTAGGTACGAGGGCATGCAATCGTCTACCATAAAGACCTTTGCATGGGCATAGCAGTCAGGGAGAGCTCTAGGGGTTTTATAGGGCTCACCATATGTTCCTTAGTTTAGGATCAAGTCAGTCGGATGTTTATTTATAACTTCCAGTTTTCTGCAACACCATCCGTGACAATTTCTCTCTGAAATTATGAGGAATATGGGTTGTTCCAGACATTGTCCAGAAGAAAATCGTACCTTGATTAAAAAGTTGATTGGAGAGGGGAAAACATATAAGAAGTGCAGAAAATGATAAGCTGCTCAGCTAAAATGATCGCAAATGCTTTAAAATGGCAACCAAAACCTGAAAGACGTGGAAGAAAGCGAAAAACTACCATTCAAATGGATAGAAGAATAGCCAAAATGAGAAGTACTCAGCCAACAATCAGCTCCAGGAAGATTTAAGAAGGTCTAAAGTTACCTGTGAGTACTTTTACAATTAGAAGATGCCTATGTGAATGGCATTGCCATCCCCTGGCCAATTTGCTAGTGTGCCTTGGCCGGAACCAAATTTACCCAGTGGGCTGTAAAGGACATATATTGTCATTGATCATAGTTAAGGCTCCACACGTCAGTGCTGGCATGAACTGTACCAGACACTGACAGGCTCAATGACTGGCCCACCTTCTGCTCAACATATGTGTGCAGGGCTGGTACAGCTTTTTTTAGCGAACTAATGACGGTATTGTATGTATGACTTGGTATTATCCACCCTGTGTGGGACAAGCCATCAGTTTTATGAAATGTTTAGAGTCCACGATATGAAAAAGGAGGGACTGTAGTACCAGCAACTTGGCCAGGTGCACGTTCTGTTTCTGCATCATTGGATAAGTGCATGCATACTGTTGCCTCTTTGCAATTGCCTTGGTGATCGATTGCTGGCTAAACACGTGATGAGGAGTAGGAGGAAGAGGAGCATCAGGAGCAACAGATGAAGGGAAGGAACGACAGCTTCCTTCTGCTGAGGTTGAGGAGCCCTGACTCCTGGAGAAGGCGTGGTGGCCGCTGTGAGATGCAGCCTTTGCTGCATCAGGCTGTATCACTACATTAGTGCCATGGTGTTCCTAAGCCACTTTATGGTGAAGCTCCATATGTTGACGCAGGGCCATTGTGCCAACATTAGCAACTTGACTGTGCTTTACCTTCTGCCCGCATACCTAATATGTATATATTTTTTTTATTTATGTAAGTTTTACACAATGATTTCATTTTTGAAGCAAAAAAAATCATGTTTTAGTGTTTCCATAGTCTGAGAGCCATAATTTCTTCAGTTTTTGGGCGATTACCTTGGGTATGGTATGATTTTTGCGGGATGAGATGACGGTTTTATTGGCACTATTTTGGGGTGCATATGACTTTTTGATCGCTTGCTATTACACTTTTTGTGATGTAAGGTGACAAAAAATGGTTTATTTAGCACAGTTTTTATTTTTTATTTTTTATTTTTTTACGGTGTTCATCTGAGGGGTTAGGTCATGTGATATTTTTATAGAGCCGGTCGATATGGACGCGGCGATACCTAATATGTATACTTTTTTTTATTTATGTAAGTTTTACACAATAATATCATTTTTGAAACAAAAACAAAAAATCATGTTTTAGTGTCTCCATATTCTGAGAGCCATAGTTTTTTCAGTTTTTGGGTGATTATCTTAGGTAGGGTCTCATTTTTTGCGGGATGAGATGATGGTTTGATTGGCACTATTTTGGGGTGCATATGACTTTTTGATCGCTTGCTATTACACTTTTTGTGATGTAAGGTGACAAAAAATTGTTTATTTAGCACAGTTTTTATTTTTTATTTTTTACGGTGTTCATCTGAGGGGTTAGGTTATGTTATATGTTTATAGAGTCGGTCGATACGGACGCGGCGATACCTAATATGTCAACTCCCCCCCCCCCCCCTATTTTTTACCTATTTTTTTTAACTTTATTTTGGGAAGATGACGTTTTTGTTTATTTTTACTTGAAACTTTTAATTTTTTGGGGGGAAAACTTTATTTTCACTTTATTTTTTTCCCCACTTTGGGACTTCAACTCTTGGGGGTCTAATCCCTTTTACAATGCATTCCAATACTTCTGTATTGGAATGCATTGGCTGTATGAGTAATACTGTGAGTATTACTCATACAGCTTCCGGCCTGTAAGATCCAGGGGGCTGGATCTCACAGGCTCGTCACCGGAAGGCAGCACAGATGCCTAAGGAAGGCATCACGCTGCCTTCCATGCCATCGGGTCCCCCCTACAGCCGCATGGGGACCCGATGGCACCTCCGATCACCGCCGTCGCATAAGAAAAAAGCCACAAACCACTGGTCTGAATTGACCTGCGGTTTGCAGCGATTGCCAACACGGGGGGGGGGGGGGCACGGGACCCTGCCCGGCGTTGTGACAGGATGCCCGCTGAATGATTTCAGCGGACATCCTGTTCCGTTGACTGCCCGCAGCGCCGCAATCTAGTTTTTAACTTAGGACGTAGCGGTACGCCCTGAGTCCTTAAGGACTCGGCAAACATGGCGTACCGGTACGTCCTAAATCCTTAAGGGGTTAATATAATCTAATATGGGATAAAGTTCTATTTGAACAAATTAAATGTAGGGTAAACCAGTTTAATTCCTAAGTATTGTATATAGGTTTTTGCCAGAGTAAAGTCAAACGTTTTTTTAATGTAGGAAAGAGTAGAGGGAGGAAGATCTAAGCTTAAAATCTGTGACTTATTTGTATTGACTCTATAGTATGAGGCTGCGCTGAAGGAGTTGACAATATTTTTAATAGCTTCTAAAGATGCCATAGGGTTGGATGTAATAATCATTAAGTTATCGGCAAATAAACCAATGCGGTGTTCTATGTGGCCAACTTTGATACCCGAGATTAGAGGGGATGATCTAACATGCTCCGCAAAGGGCTCCATCTCCATGGCAAAAATAAGAGGGGATAGAGGACATCCTTGGTGTCTGCCATTAGATATAGGAAAGGGGGAGGAAAGGAAACCGGAAGAGTAAACCAGTGCAGACAGCTTTGTGTAAAGTGACATTATTGCTGTTAGAAAAGAACCCGTAATATCAAATTTTGCCGACACAGCTTCAATATAATTCCAGTGTACCCTGTCGAACTCCTTCTCTGCGTCCAAAGAGAGAAGCAGAGAGGGTGTTCGAGAGCCCTGAACCACACTCATCAGATCAATAAATCTTCTAGTTCCATCTGAGGATTGACGATTTTTTATAAAACCTATTTGGTCTGGATTTATAATTTCGGGTAAAATGTCTGCAAGCCTTGAGGCAAGGATTTTGGAGTATATTTTTAAATCTGAATTTAGCAGGGATATAGGTCTAAAATTTGAGGGATTATCAGTAGATTTTTCAGGTTTGGGAAGGGTTATAACTAAAACTTGGAGCATGTCAGAAGGTATGTGTCCAGATTGTATAATGTGATGAAAAGTACATTTTAGATATGGAGCAAGTACACTAGCGTATTGCTTATAATATTCGTTAGTCGGACCATCTGGCCCTGGGGATTTGTTTAATTTTAATGTTGAAATGATTTGTAATATTTCAATCAGGGAGATTTCTTTGTTCAGAGTTTCTAACTGACTGTCAGTGATGCTAGGAAGGGAGATATGGTCAAGAAATCTATTAATGCTATCAGCATTTGGATGCAGGCCTGTGTAAGACTCACTAAGGTTGTATAAGTCATGATAGTATTTTGCAAATTCTTCGGAAATTTGCTTGGGATTAAAAACTTTGTTGCCTTGACTGTCAAGGATAAAAGGAATTCTAGGTTTAACTTCTTTGGTCTTAATCCTCCTGGCCAGTTGTTTATTAGCTCTGCTACCCTGAGAATAGTGGTTTGCTTTTATACTACGTAGATGGAAGTCAAAGTTTTTTTGGAGGTGTAAGTATAATTGAAAACGGGCTTTCTTTAGTTTTATAAGGGTGTCGTTATGAAAAGTGCCCTAGAATTCCTCCTCTAGTTTATTGATTTCAGCGGTTAAAGAGTCTATTATTTCTGATCTTTTCTTTTTTTGAATGGAAGCCATTTTCAGAAAGTGGACCCTTATAAACTCTTTATGAGCACACCATAAAGTAGTATCTGAGGTCATACCATTATCATTGAATTAGAAGAACTCCGATAGGTTTTTAAGTTTTTTAATAAAGATACGCATATTTTATTGGTAAAATTTTACCACCTAAGTAAAGTACAATATGTGACGAGAAAACAGTGTCAGAATTACTTTGATGTGCAAAACCTTTACGAAGTTATTCTCTGCTAACGTGGAACATGTCAGATTTATCAGAATAAGGACAATTTGCAGATGTAATAGGCATTACAAAGTTTAAAGAACCCAAGAAGTAACATCTTCCAAAGAGCTGAAATGATGTTAATATTGATTTTCTGATAACAGCCATGGTTGACATCAGTTTGCAGGTCAGTGAACTGATGAAGCATTTTCTTGTAATGAGTCAGAGCCTGTTAAGAAGGGAAATGTGTTTTTGTACTGTTGCTTGTTTTATAGATGAAATACTAAAGAGATTTGTAAGGAGGAGCAAAAATAGCAGATGTGGAAAGATAACCTGTATAATAGCATATAGAAAATGGTACACAAATAAAAATCTGATCACAAGATTTTTGATTTGACCAAAATATAGGCATTGGACAAAAGGCATTGGAAGGGCCTTACTTTTATAAAAAATAAATAAATAATGAAATAATACAGTGGCCAGTACTGATCTGATTTTAACTTTACTTTTGTTTTTTAGTGTGGGTTACAAAAAATACTGACTAGTTGACAGGTTTTTAAGCATGAGACAAGAATGATTGAAAATGTTCCAAACTGCTGGCCGGCACCTGAGATGGCCGCTTGGTGAGTGAGCTCCAGATCCCGCTCTCCATCTCCCTCAGCTAGCGACTTCCACAGCGACCCAAAGCATTCCCACGAACCTAAGAATGGCTGCGAAACAGGCTTGATGCCTTTGGAGCATTTCTTTTATGGAGAAACGGTAAGCAAAGATGGCGAGGATGAGAGAACGCGGGCGCACGGAATGGCCCTAGCAGATTTCCCGGCACAATCATCTCACCCTGCCGTAGCCTCAACCCCGATCCCTTCAGCCGCCCGGCAGTTTTCCCTGAATGGCGACTGGGACTCGCCTGTCTCCTCCGGAATGGAAGGTGACGAAATTACAGGACACAAAGCCTTACAAGTGCCTTGGCAACCCCCGATGCCTGGGGAAAAGGGAGGCCACACCTCTACTCCTAGAGGAGACCGAGATGCAACGCTGGCAAGCCCGTAACAGCAGAGGCAAGGCCGGCAAAATAGAACCCAAAGTGCTGTCTCACCGCTATTTACTGCTCTAATAGAGGACTCTGACATTTTCTCACAGTTTCAAACATCAGATAAAGCAGCTTCAGAGCACACATTGAAAGAAATGTTATTAGCCTTACGTTCCTCTTTGCATAAGGACTTCACAAAACTCCTATCTCCACTTCATACCATGATCAATGATTTAGGAGACAGAGTCTCCCATGTGGAATCTAAAATGGCGTCCTTTGCTGAAGCTCATAATGAGCTGGTGGACTCTCATAATAATTTAGGCGACCAAGTGGCCACCCTACAAGCGATACTAGTGGAATATGAAGATCGTAACCGCAGAAATAATATAAAGTTCAAATATATCCCAGAGTCTATTCCAGGCTCAGAACTTAGAGCATACCTGCAACAGCTTACCAAACTACTACTCCCCGACTGTGCTGACTATGAACTCAGGATAGACGAGCACATAGAGTCCCCAAACCACCTAATCTACGAACTCAGTGCCTAGGGTCGTATTGGCTAGATATACCTTCTACCACATTAAGGAGAAGCTCATGGAAAAGGCATGAAAACAACAGCAACTACCTCACCCATACTCATCCCTATTCATGGACTTATCAGTTGCTACCCTGCAAGCCTGTAGACGTCTCACACCACTTACTTCCATTTTTAAACATCATGCTATTCCATACCGGTGGGGGTTTCACACAAAGATCCTTATTAACAGAAAAGGAACATTCCATGCAGCTGCATCGATAGAAGAAGGAAAAGCTCTTCTCTCCAAGTGGCACAGACCAATGGACGAAGACCCTCCGCAGACCAACAGCACTCCCCCCGCGAAGATGGACCAAGAGCAGCATGTAGTACCTATATCCTGAACCATGGCCCTCTACCGGGCCTTCAGTTCTTCCCTTCTCTTCCCCTATATCCCTCTACCTGGGGTGGGGGAGATGGTGGAATCCCTCTTGAGCTAAACTAAGATGTCAACTGTTTGCACCCCCAGTTGATGAAGTACCTTCATGGTCTGGGTACAGTTAATGTTTTCCTGCAGTTTATTACTTGTTAACTCTTACCATTTTATTTTTGTAGCATCTTCATGTGTCAGATGTCTGGGTGAATGTTTTCCTTGTACTGGATCTGTTGGGGGTGCTGGGCAATTCCCTCGATTTCCGAGAACTAGTACCAACACATATACTGTACCTATCATTTCCTGGTAATTTACAATGGTACTTAAGTTTTTTTCTTTGAATGTGAGGGGGTTGAATAGCCCCTTCAAGAGGTTGGTAATGTGTAGAGAATTAAACTCCCAAAAATGCAATATTGCTTGTCTGCAGGAGACGCATATTTCATCCACTAATCCGCCTAAAATATACCACAAAGATTACCCCATCATCATTAACTCTTCTTTCCCCCCAAAAAAAGAGGAGTACTTATAGATTTCAAGGCATCAGTGACAGTCCAAATCCACCAAACCTGAATTGATCCACACAGCCGTTATATAATAGTGCATTGTCGTGTCAACAATGTAGAATACACTATAATGAATGTATATGCACCAAACTCACATGCAGAACGCTTCCTTAGATGCACGCTGGGTACACTGCAAAAAGTACAAAAGGGAAACGTTGTGATCTGCGGGTATTTCAATGCTACGGTATATGTAACCCTTCTCTAGATTCAACCACAAATCCCCTGTCCCGCAGAATTTCACTGCCAAAATTGACATGGGTGCACGACTTGTAGGATATATGGCCTCTCCTGCATGTAAATGAAAAAGATTACACATACTATTCTAGAGTGCATAAAACCTACTCCAAATAGACATGTTTTGGGTGGGTTGATCCCTCATAGATAAAACCTCTGCGATGGTAATAGGCTCTATTCAGTGGTCAGATCATGCTCCTGTAACGCTGTCACTGTCAGAAACCCCTTCGAGAATCTCAGATTATGTCTGGAGGCTAAATACCTACCTTCTGTCCGTGCCAGCAGTGGAAAGACAGGTGGATCTGTCCCTTAGAGAGTTCTTTGCTACAAATAGTGCCTCAGAGATCCAGCCCTATACTCTGTGGAACAGCCACAAGGCGTACATGAGAGGGATCCTTATCAAACAGAGCAGCATTTTGCGCAAGCAAAGAGACAAAGACATCCAGAACAGGATGCAGACTATCCGAAATCTCGAGATATTGAATAAACAATCCCTCTCGGAATCTCACATAGCTGAGCTCTCTAGAGCCAGACTGCATCTGAGGAGCATTCTCGTGTATACCTATGAAAAATCTTAGACACCTTAAGTTTCAATATTATGCCCAAGACAACAAATCTGGAGCGCTTTTGGCGAAAAGACTTTAGTCTTTAGAGCTAAAATAAAAAATACAGTGCATCCATCATCCTACCACAGGGAATCCAGTCTCCACCCCTAGGGACATAGCCAATGCCTTTCGAGATTACTATTCTCGCTTATGTAATTTAAGTGAGGATACTAACACTGTTCAACCTACCCAACAGGATATAAACTCCTTTTTAGGACAGATCAACCTTCCAAAATTACTCCCAGAAGAACTGAAGGCCCTCAACAACCAATCTCCTAAGATCTCCTCCTCCAAAGAGATACGGGCAGTAATTTACTCACTCCCTCTAAATAAAGCCCCGAGTCCTGATGGATTCTCCTTGTTATACGACAAAAATTATGGCCCCCAATTAATCGAACATCTCATACCAGTGTACTCCACAGCAATGGAATCTGGCTCCTTCCCGTCAGAGATGCTAGAGGCACTCATAGTAACTATTCCAAAACCAGGAAAATAACCCTTGCAAACCACCAGCTACCGACCAATTTCATTGCTAAATTGCGATGTTAAGATATATGCAAAGATATTAGGAAACAGACTCTTATCCATTATTCCCTCCTTAATTTACATAGATCAAACAGGGTTTGTATCAGGGAGACAAGCTCCGGACAACACCAGAAGACTCCTGATACTTCTGCAAATAGCAGAATCCTCAGGTACCCCGACTACATTCCTGACGTTGGACGCCGAAAAGGCGTTTGATCGCATTAATTAGCCTTATGCTTTTTCGGTGTTACAAAAGTTTGGATTTCTTGGCCCAATTTACTTATTAAAAACCTTTGGCCAGGTATCATATTACAAACTAAACATAGAAAAGTCCCAGAGCCTCCCTATAAATATTCCAATCGACCAACTGCTACAACTTAAAAGCCTATTCCCCTTAGATTGGCAGCAGGAAAGCATATCCTACCTGGGCATTCAATTAACCTACCCCGTGTCAAAGACATTCCACACCAACTTTCTGCCCCTGCTAGTAGAATTACAAAAAGACATTACTAGTATTAAATCACATCTGATTTGAGCCCTCCCTATCCCAATCCCTGAGTCTTTCTTTAACAAAGCTCGAAAATAGATGATGGACTTCGTCTGGAACTCTAAACATCCTAGAGTAGCGTACTCGATTTTAACCAGGCACAAAAAAGAGGGGGGACTAGGAGTACCCAACCTAAAACACTATCACACAGTTGTCTTGCTAGACTGATTGGTTTACTGGTAGAATGACTCTGCAGATAAACATTGGGTATCAATGGAGAGGACCTTGCTTAGTTTATCTACTCTCCGCTCCCTGCTGGTGGGAACAGCTTGGAAACTTGGACCATATGTATCCCCTCTACCTACAGTGAAATTATTCATTTCAACCTGGAAATCATATTTAGAGAGATCTAACGATGGGGTTGGGATTCCCTCCCTCATAGTATCTATAGCCTGCCTCACAGACCACATTCCAGGGTTAGATCTCCAGATGTGGACCGCTCGGGGTATAAAGTCCGCAAAAGGATATGATAGGCCCCGAAAATATACTATCCTTTTCCCACATACATGACACATACCAAATTCCCCACAAAGAATTTTACAAATTCTTGCAGATCAGATCTTTTCTGGGAAGGAGAGAGAAAACCTCACTACACATTCCCACGATAGCTAAAAGATATTAACATGACAGGTTTCCTAAGAGAGGAGGTATCTCCCTTTTCTACAATCTTCTAACCAAAGGAAAAGAGTGGACCAAACCGTCTCCCCTGGTATGATGGGAAACGGACCTTCACCAATCCTTCTCAAAAGACCTGTGGCAAGCTGCCTTCCGTATTGTTAATACTGCTTTCCGTTGTGTGACACACCAGGAGGCGATCTATAAAACTACCCTAAGATGGTATTACACACCTACCAGACTACATAGGATGTTCCCTTCCTCACCTCCTGAGTGCTGGAGAGGCTGTGGGGATAAAGGATATTTTCTTCATACACTTTGGTCATGCGCTAGGATCTCCCAACTATGGAGTAACGTTCAGACTCTCATTGCTGACCTTATTCCCACTAGACTAGCACTAACGCCAGAGATAGCACTTCTCTTTATTGGAATGGATACTCTAGCGTACCAGTATAGAACAATAATTACTCATATACTTATGGCAACCAAATTGGTTATCACTAGACATTGGAAAAGCCCCTGCAGTGTGCACCCCTACCCTACAAGAAGTGATTGCCTTGGTAAATTCCACCTGCATACATAAAAAAATGTTCCATACTCAACCACCTTCTATGACAAAATTCCATACATCGTGGTCAGTGTGGATATCCAGTCAATGGTATATGACCAAAACCACCTATAGATAAAACATTAACCTAGAGGCCTCCATGCCGAAAGCTTATGTGCCATTACCCATATGAATCTATAAACATAAGAGTTGAAGTCACCCATATGGACACCCGTTCATTCTGTGTTTATTTCTAGTTTTATTCTTGTTTTGTTCTTGGATGCAAATTAAAGAAAACCCATACTGTGGGTCTAAGTTTTTTCATAATTTCAATTAGATGTGCACATCAACCTGACTCTACAACTATGGAAAATATGTAATTTCACTATATCCGGCAATGTCTTTACAAGCTGGAGTACTTGGATGATGTATTGTTACAACACTGTCAATTGATTGTAATTACTTTATTTAAAATCAATAAAAATTTCTTGATTAAAAGGAAAATGTTCCAAACTGGTGATCAGAATTAGAGATGAGCGAATTTCTCATAAATTCAATTTGGTTGGTTCGCCAAATTTTACAAAAAGATTTGATCCTAATTTATTTGCAGCGAATCTTGTTAAAAACAGAAATTTCCTGGCTGCAGAAAGTCTGTATGGTGGTGTAGAACACTGTGCCTTGCAGAAACACGCATAGGGAGTCTGCTGTGGTTGTGAAACAATACTTTGAATCAGTATGACAGTGATGACAGGCATCACTCTTAGAATCACTGCACAATTCACTTATTTGGGCTGTTCTGGGGCCAAAACAGACCAAATAATTAAAGTGTGAACTTAGCCTTACAGGTCAATGTTTGCGCCAGGTATAAAGAACCATGCAGAGGCCCAAGATCCTACTATAGCGTGAAAGAGCGCACTCCTTTTACACTATCGTCAGCTGATTCCACATAGATTTCTACAGAACCTGTTCTATTAAATGCCTATACAAGTAGAGCCCCCTCTGAGAGAGTGGAGAGGGTGTCAGCAGTAAGTTTGTGTTGACGTCACTGATTATTTTGCCCTTCCTCTGATATGTCAGAACAATAACCCAAAAAAAACAGAATCTGTCTGTTGAGCATCTGCCTTCACCCGGTCAGCATTTTGTCAGTAATCCATCACTATTGCTAAAGCCCAAAAAAACAAAAACAGGAGTGGATCCAAAACAGATGACACGTGAATCGAATATTTGCATGTCTTCTGTGTTTTGTACCCACTCCTGCTTTTTACTACCAAATCATAAGCCAATTCTGATGCAAAATAGGGACCATGGCATACAGGCCTTACAGCTGCTACATAGACAGGATCCGTTGTGTGTCTGATTTATCCTTCCTTCTGACATATCAGAAGAAGGGTCAAAATAATAGTGATGTCATCCAGGCCAAAAAGGCAGAATAGTGGCCAAGTCATGGAGTGTGAAGGGTGGGAACACCATGAGAAGTCCACAGAGTGGCCCAGTGACAGAATGGTAAGGTGGCAGCAGCATGAGAAGACCACAAATTATTGAGGTGTCAGCCGCATGAGAAGACCACAGAGTGGCCCAGTGACAGAGTGGTGAGGTAGCAGCATCATGATGAGACCACAGAGTGGTGAGAGGGCAGCAGCATGAGGAGACCACAGAGTGGCCCAGTGAAATAGAGAGGTCAGGAGGCAGCAGCATGAGAAGACCACAGAGTGGCCCAGTGACAGATTATTGAGGTGGCAGCAGCATGAGGAGACCACAAAATGGCCCAGTGACAGAGTGGTGAGGTAGCAGCATCATGATGAGACCACAGAGTGGTGAGAGGGCAGCAGCATGAGGAGACCACAGAGTGGCCCAGTGAAATAGAGAGGTCAGGAGGCAGCAGCATGAGAAGACCACAGTGTGGCCCAGTGACAGATTATTGAGGTGGCAGCAGCATGAGGAGACCACAGAGTGGCCCAGTGACATAGTGGTGAGGTGGCAGCAGCAAAAGGAGACCACAGAGTGGCCCAGTGACAGAGTGTTGAGCTGACAGCAGCATGAAGAGACCACAGAGTGGCCCAGTGACATAGTGGTGAGGAAGCAGCAGCATGAGGAACCCACTGTCACGAGGGTGTCAAGAGCCACGTCTGACTCTGTTATACCCGGGGTCAGGAAGTCGCAGCGGGTGGCTGCGCGCTCTGTGTCTAAAGATAGTGCTGTTTCTTAATGGAAGCTCTCTGGGTTTGCCTTGCAATCCTTTTTGGCTCACTCAGGGATCCATAGCTTCTTCTCCTCAGCTGTTTCTTGTCCAGCAATCCCAACCTCCTTATATTCCCCTCTCCCACTTCTCTGGTTGCCAGATATAGAGCTTCCTGCCTGGACTTCTATACTGACCCACTGGAGCTGTGTAGCTGTGATTCCTGGTTGTTTTTCCAGAGCGTTACCCTCCGGATCCCTGTTGGGCTTTTGTTGTCCACTGTTGTCACCCACCTGGGATTATATGTTTTGTCTGTATTGTCTGTCCTCTCCTTGGTGTTTTCCTTTAGTGTTAGTGGTGCGGACTAGTGTTCCTACCCCACTATTCACTACGTAGGGCTCATCTCAGGGAAAGCCAGGGTTTAGGCACGTGATCGGCGTACGGGTGAGGAACCCCTCTAGGGACGTCATGGCAGTCAGGTGCCAGCCTCAAGGTGAGTTAGGGGTCACCACCTTTCCCTCTCCCTTGGACAGGGCCTTCCTATTTCCCTCCCTTTGCGTTACGCCGGTCATGATATTATATCTGGCCTTTATTTTGTGTAGGTAGAAAGAAAAAAAAACAAAAACTACTTTTTCTTTCTGCCTATTTAGAACCCAGTATGGATCCAATTGCTGTTTTGACAAAGCAACTTCAAGGCTTGTCTTTGGAGGTGGCAGGATTGAAGGCGTCGGTCCTCCAGCAACAGCAGCAATTGCAACAGACCGCAAGCCCAGCGGTTGCTATGGGTAACCAGGTTGCTGCGGAACCCAAGGTTGTTCTTCCTGACAGATTTTCTGGGGGAAGGGACAAATTTGTGACGTTCCGTGAGGCCTGTAAGTTATATTTTAAGCTGCGCCCTTACTCCTCTGGTAATGAAGAACAGCGGGTGGGGATTGTTATTTCCCTGCTTCAGGGGGACCCGCAATCCTGGGCGTTCTCTTTACCCACTGATTCCCAGGCTCTCCGGTCAGTGGATGAATTTTTTGGGTCCTTGGGTCTCATATAGGATGATCCTGACTGAGTCGCCCTGGCTGAATCGAAATTACGGAGACTCCTACAGGGAGAGCGGCCAGCAGAGGAGTATTGCTCAGAGTTCCGTAGGTGGGCTACGGATACCCAATGGATCGACCCGGCTCTCAGGAGTCAGTTCTGCTCTGGGTTATCCGAAAGGGTTAAGGATGCGCTTGCGCTGTATGAGACTCCCTTTTCCCTTGATGCTGTTATGTCCCTTTCTATCAGAATAGATAGACGTCTTAGGGACAGATTGAAAAATCCTGAGCAATTGGTAACCCCTCCCAAGCAGCAGTTAGTCTGTACGGACTTAGACGAGCCTATGCAGCTCGGAGGAACTACTCGTCAGGTCCGTCCTCCTGAAGCTCGCCGTAGGCGTGGGGTTTGTTTTTTCTGTGGGGGGAGGGGTCATTTCATTAATGTCTGTCCTTCCTTTCCCAAAAACAAAAGACCGTCGGAAAACTACTAACCCCAGGCTGTGTGGAGGATGTCAGCCGGGGGCTATACGTTTCCTCCATACGAACATCTCAATTTGTGTTGCCAGCGGTTGTTGTTTTTGGTGTTAAGACGGAGACTATTTCTTTCTTTCTAGACAGTGGAGCAGGAGTAAATTTGATAGATGCCCATTTTGCCCACACTATGGGTTTGTCTCTCTGTACGCTACAGAGACCTATTCCCATATTCGCTATTGATTCTGCTCCTCTGTCTCAGAGAAACCTCACTCACGTTGTCCATAACTTACACCTTCGGATAGGGGACCACCATAACGAGTGTCTTTCATGTTACATTCTGGAGGGCCTTCCCTCTCCTGTGGTATTGGGTCTTCCCTGGTTGGTAGCGCACAATCCAGTGGTGGATTGGCAGGCCAGGGAGATATTGGAGTGGAGTGAGCATTGCAGAGAAAATTGCTTAAATAGCAATTGCTTAGTTGCCTCCATAGCTACTCTACCTACATTTGTTTCGGACTTTGAGGACGTTTTTTCTGAAAAGGGTTGTCAGAAGTTACCACCTCACCGTCCTTATGATTGCCCGGTTAACCTGATTCCCGGTGCAAAATTACCCAAGACCAGGTTATATAATCTTTCGGGTCCTGAGAGACAAGCCATGAAAGATTATATCTCCGAGAGTCTGGCTAAGGGACACATCAGACCCTCTTCATCACCCGTGGCTGCAGGGTTTTTCTTTGTTAAAAAGAAAGATGGGGGCCTGCGTCCTTGCCTAGATTTCCGCGAACTAAACCAGATAACCATCCGAGACCCATACCCTCTTCCTCTCATTCCTGACCTGTTTAATCAGATTGCGGGTGCTAGGTGGCTCTATAAACTTGATCTTAGGGGGGCCTACAATCTGATTCGTATCAAGGAAGGGGATGAGTGGAAGACAGCTTTTAACACCCCTGAGGGGCATTATGAAAATCTAGTCATGCCTTTCGGTCTGACCAATGCTCCTGCTGTCTTCCAACATTTTGTTAATGACATTTTTAGTCATCTTATCGGCAGGTTTGTGGTGATATACCTAGATGATATTTTAATTTATTCGTCTGATCTGAAAACACATGAGGTGCATGTCAGACAGGTACTGCAGGTCCTACGGACAAATAAATTATATGCGAAAATTGAAAAGTGTGTCTTCGCCGTTTAGGAAATACAGTTCCTGGGATATCTATTATCTGCTTCAGGTTTCCGTATGGATCCTAGGAAGGTCCAGGCAATTTTAGATTGGGATCTTCCTGAGAACCTTAAAGCACTGCAACGGTTCTTGGGTTTCGCAAATTTTTATAGAAAGTTCATTAAAAATTATTCGGTGATTGTCAAACCCCTTACTGACATGACTAGGAAGGGCTCACAAGAAAAATAGTCGGCACTCACTCTGTTTGCACGTTGCACGGGATAGGAATGAAATCCACGTATATTCAAGGAAAATGCCAGCAGTCGTGTCTTCAATCAATAGGATATTTATTTCATCAAATTAGAAATGTCCACAATCCTGGACGCGTTGCGGCTAGCATGCCTTCATCAGCAGATACAGGTATACAAAATGACCTGTATCAAAAATGCTAGCCGCAACGCGTCCAGGATTGTGGACATTTCTAATTTGATGAAATAAATATCCTATTGATTGAAGACACGACTGCTGGGATTTTCCTTGAAATGACTAGGAAGGGGACTGATTTTTCTAAATGGTCTGACGCCGCTAAAACTGCATTTTCCTCTCTAAAAGAGAGGTTTACCTCGGCACCTGTACTAATCCAGCCTGATGTCTTCCAGCCTTTTATTGTTGAAGTAGATGCGTCAGAGGTGGGAGTGGGGGCTGTACTGTCTCAGGGTCCGTCTCCTGGCAAATGGCATCCTTGAGCGTTCTTTTCTAAAAAACTATCTGCAGCAGAGAAGAACTATGATATTGGCAATAGGGAACTATTAGCTATTAAACTAGCGTTTGAAGAATGGCGTCACTTTTTAGAGGGGGCAATCCACCCCGTCACGGTGATTACGGACCATAAAAACCTTCTGTACCTTGAATCAGCTAAGCGTCTCACCCCTAGACAAGCTAGGTGGTCGCTATTTTTTACCAGGTTTAACTTTTTCATCACCTATCGTCCTGGGGCAAAAAATACCAAGGCAGATGCATTATCTCGTAGTTTCCCTGGAGGGGGTAATGTGGGTGATCCGGTACCAATTTTACAAAGAGGAGTGGTTGTCTCTGCTGTACACTCTGTTCTGGAGGGAAAGGTGTTAGAGGCCCAGGGGGACGCCCCGGTCTCTTGCCCCTCAGAGAAATTGTTTGTACCGTTAAACCTGCGTCTCGAATTATTAAAGGAACATCATAATTCGGCACTTGCTGGACACCCGGGTAGTAAAGCAACCTTGGAGCTATTGTCTCGTCGTTTTTGGTGGCCAAGGTTGCGTCAGGATGTAATGGATTTTGTGTCTTGTCTACTTGTTCTACTTGTGCACGCGCAAAAGTCTCTCATATATGTCCAGCAGGGTCTTTATTGCCGCTTGTCATTCCCAATAGGCCATGGACACATCTATCAATGGATTTCATCACTAACTTACCTTTTGTCTGCGGGTAAAACAGTTATCTTGGTAGTAGTAGACAGGTTTAGCAAAATGGTACACTTCATTGCGTTACCCGCACTACCTAATGCTAAGACCTTTCCCTCTCCCTTGGACAGGACCTTCCTATTTCCCTCCCTTTGCATTACGCCGGTCATGATACCCACAGAGTGGCCCAGTGACAGAGTGATCAGGTAGCAGCAGCATGAGGAGACCACAGAGTGGCCCAGTGACAAAGTGGTCAGGTAGCAGCAGCATGAGGAGACCACAGAGTGGCCCAGTGACATAGTTGTGAAGTGGCAGCAGCATGAGGAGACCACAGAGTGGCCCAGTGACATAGTGGTGAGGTAGCAGCAGCCTGAAGAGACCACAGAGTGGAGAGGCGGCAGCAGCATGAGGAGACCACAGAGTGGCCCAGCGAAAGAGTGGTGAGTTGGAAGCAGCATGAGGAGACCACAGAGTGGCCTAATGACAGAGTGTTTAGGTGGCAGCAGCATGAGGATACCACAGAGTGGCCCAGTGACAGACTGGTGAGGTGGCAGCAGCATGAGGAGACCACAGAGTGGCCCAATAACAGAATGGTCAGGTAGCAGCAGCATGAGGAGACCACAGAGTGGTGAGGTGGCAACAGCATGAGGAGACCACAGAGTGTTGAGGTGGCAGCAGCATGAGGAGACCACAAAGTGGCCCAGTGACATAGTGGTGAGGTGGCAGCAGCATGAGGAAACCACAGAGTGGCCCAGTAAAATAGTTGTTAGGTGGCAGCAGCATGAGGAGACCACAGAGTGGCCCAGTGACAGTGGTGAGTTGGCAGCAGCATAAGGAGACCACACAGTTGCCCAGTGACATAGTGGTGAGGTGGCAGCAGCATGAGGAGACGACAGAGTGGCCCAGTGACAGAGTGCTGTGGTGACATAGTGGTGAGGTGGGGTGCAATACCAGTACCAGCTGATGGTGGGTGGCAGTAGGAGCGCCTGGCAGGTGGTTGGCCCAGTGACAGAGTGCTAAGGTGGCAGCAGCATGAGGAGACCACAGAGTGGTGAGGTGGCAGCAGCATGAGGAGACCCCAGAGTGGCCCAATGACAGAGTTGTCAGGTAGCAGCAGCATAAGAAGACCACAGAGTGGCCCAGTGACATAGTTGTGAAGTGGCAGCAGCATGAGGAGACCACAGAGTGGCCCAGTGACAGAGTGGTGAGGTAGCAGCAGCATGAAGAGACCACAGAGTGGAGAGGTGGCAGCAGCATTAGGAGACCACAGAGTGGCCTAGTGACATAGTGGTGAGGTGGCAGCAGCATGAGGAGACCACAGAGTGGCCCAGTGAAATAGTGGTGAGGTGGCAGCAGCATGAGGAGACCACAGAGTGGCCCAGTGACAGTGGTGAGTTGGCAGCAGCATAACGAGACCACACAATTGCCCAGTGACATAGTGGTGAGGCGGCAGCAGCATGAGGAGACCACAGAGTAGCCCAGCAACAGAGTGCTGAGGTGGCAGCAGCATGAGGAAACCATAGAGTGGTGAGGTGGCAGCAGCATGAGGAGACCACAGAGTGGTGAGGTGGCAACAGCATGAGGAGACCACAGATTGTTGAGATGGCAGCAGCATGAGGAGACTACAGAGTGGCCCAGTGACAGATTGGTGATGTAGCAGCAGCATGAGGAGACCACAGAGTGGTGAGGTGGCATCATCATGAGGAGACCACAGATTATTGAGGTGGCAGCAGCATGAGGAGACCACAGAGTGACCCAGTGTCATAGTGGTGAGGTGGCAGCAGCATGAGGAGACCACAGAGTGACCCAGTGACATAGTGATGAGGTCGCAGCAGCATGAGGAGACCACAGAATGGCCTAGTGATGGAGTGGTCAGGTAGCAGTAGCATTAGGAGACCACAAAGTGGCCCAGTGACCGAGTGTTGAGTTGGCAGCAGCATGAGGAGACCACAGAGTGGCCCAGTGACAGAGTGGTGAGATATAAGCAGCATGAGGAGACCACAGAGTGGTGAGGTGGCAGCAGCATGAGGAGACCACAGAGTGGTGAGGTGGCAGCAGCATGAGGAGACAACAAAGTGGTGAGGTGGCAGCAGCATGAGGAGACCACAGTGTGGCCCAGTGACAGAGTGGTGAGTTCGCAGCAGCAAGAGGAGACCACAGAATGGTGAGGTGGCAGCAGCATGAGGAGACCACAGAGTGGTGAGGTGGCAGCAGCATGAGGAGACCACAGAGTGGCCTAGTGACAGAGTGGTGAGTTGGCAGCAGCTTTAGGAGACCACAGAGTAGTGAGTTGGCAGCAGCTTGAGGAGACCACAGAGTGGCCCAATGAAAGAATGGTGAGGTGGCAGCAGCATAATGAGACTACAGAGTGGCCCAGTGACATAGTGGTGAGGTGGCAGCAGCATGAGGAGACCACAGAGTGGTGGCAGCAGCATGAGGAGACCACAGAGTGGCCCAGTGAAAGAGTGGTGAGTTGGAAGCAGCATGAGGAGACCACAGAGTGGCCTATTGACAGAGTGTTTAGGTGGCAGCAGCATGAGGATACCACAGAGTGGCCCAGTGACAGACTGGTGAGGTGGCAGCAGCATGAGGAGACCACAGAGTGGCCCAATAACAGAATGGTCAGGTAGCAGCAGCATGAGGAGACCACAGAGTGGTGAGGTGATAACAGCATGAGGAGACCACAGATTGTTGAGATGGCAGCAGCATGAGGAGACCACAGAGTGGCCCAGTGACAGATTGGTTAGGTAGCAGCAGCATGAAGAGACCACAGAGTGGTGAGGTGGCATCAGCATGAGGAGACCACAGATTATTGAGGTGGCAGCAGCATGAGAAGACCACAGAGTGGCCCAGTGACATAGTGGAGAGGTGGCAGCAGCATGACGAGACCACAGAGTGGCCCAGTGATATAGTGTTGAGGTGGGGTGCAATACCAGCTGATGGTGGGTGGCAGTAGGAGCGCCTGGCAGATGGGTGGCATCAGGTGGGTGGCAGCATCAGAATAGTAGCTGAAATAGGTAGCTAGAAGAAACAGGTCTCTTTTGACAAAGTTTAGGTGTAGATCTAGTCTGATGCATCAGGCACTGGTGTATGGAAATACTGGCTGATCCACGCCTGATTCATCTTCGCAAAGTTCAGTTTCTCCACATCTTGGGTGGACATACAAGTTCTCCTTGGGGTAAATACAGTTATGGCTAGAGATGGCCTTGCGGTTCGCCCCGCGGTCGTTTCCCGGCGAACTTTGCTCGTACGTGATTTGCCGAACATGCGAACATATGGCGATATTCGCACCCACCATATTCTTTTACATTGTGAAGAACTTTAACCCATGACACATCCATCAGGTGGAATAGGACAGCCAATTGAGACGTTTCAGCGCATGGATATACCCCCTACCTTATAAATAAACCTGATCTGGGTGCCATTTTACATTCAGTCTTTTGCCAGTGTAGGGAGAGGTTGCTGTGTGGAGCAGGGACGACTGTTAGGGACACAAATCGCTAGCTAATAGGGCCACAAAAGTCCTTTTAAGGACTTGTATAGGTGTGCTATCGATAGGTGTGACATACTCGAGGGGTATAATATATTTATAATATACTTTCTAACATATCAAGTATATTATAGTGCAATTGTATTGTGCAGCAGTTGTGTGCGGTTCTGCTGTGATACTGCAGCCACATAGAGCGCCAAACGCTATTGGAACAAATAATTTCTACTGGTGGGATTTACCAGTTGCCCCCAAAAAAACTGATTGAAGCAGGGATTTTCTATACCAATAATATACGTTCTATATAGTGCATTTAGGTAGTGGAGAATTTGTCTGCAGTTTTGCTGCGTTTCCGCATCTACACAGAGTGAAAAACACTATTTGAAGAAATAATTTCTACTGGTGTGATTTACCAGTTGCCCCCCCCAAAAAAAACTGATTCAAGCAGGGATTTTATATACCAATAATATACGTTCTATATAGTGCATTTAGGTAGTGCAGCATTTGTCTGCGGTTTTGCTGCGTTACTGCATCTACACAGAGTGAAAAACACTATTTAAAGAAATAATTTCTACTGGTGTGATTTACCAGTTGCCCCTCAAAAAAACTGATTCAAGCAGGGATTTTATATACCAATAATATACGTTCTATATAGTGAATTTACTGAAAAAGAACTGTGTACCGACTCGTACACAATGTGATATCTCTTGGCGCAAAACCACAACTGCGAGTGACGTCTTTTTAAAAGGTATTTAGTCCCTCGAATGAATAAATAACTTTTAAAAAGACGTCACTCGCAGTTGTGGTTTTGCGCCAAGAGGTATCACATTGTGTACGAGTCAGTACACAGTTCTTTTTCAGTATTCTACATCACTCCTCTGGAGTGCTGGCAACTCCAAGGATTGAGAAGATACCGGCAGCATACCCCACTTTGATCGACCCTCTCTCCCCCCTCCGCCTTTGCAAGTGTTGTACTGACACAAGCACAACACCAGAAGGTGAGTGTAATAATTGAAACAGTACACTCTCTAAATCTGATACCAAAAACTACTACCCTATGAGCGCCTTTTTTCCAGTTTATTTTGCCATAATTGCTATATAGTGCATTTAGGTAGTGCAGCATTTGTCTGCGGTTTTGCTGCGTTACAGCATCTACACAGAGTGACAAACACTATTAGAACCAATAATTTCTACTGGTGTGATTTACCAGTTGCCCCCCCAAAAAAACTGATTGAGGCAGGGGTGTGATATACCTTCTTCCACAAATACTGCTCTTCTATAGGGACTTTTGTCACAGGGTCATTTTGAAAATGACAGGCAGAGGAAGAGGCAGGCCATTCCACAGGGGTGGTAGGGGTCGGGCAGGTGCACCAGCCTTCCGCTTCTGCACCCTTCTCATACTTTCTATCTGCACCCTCTTCACTCTTTGCTGTGTCCACCCCCAAAGACACCACCACCACCACCACCAAATCCCCTCTGCTCGAGTCAGAGGAATTATTTTCCCATACATTCCAAGACCTTACCGATGCGCAGCCATTCTTGGCATCGGATCACGAAGAGGAGGTATCAACGGTCGCCACCCAGCAGTCTGATGACAGTACCCAGATCAGCCCAAGGAGGTTGGTCCCCGCTGTTGCTGCCTACTCCGAGATCTCTAATGTCAGTGGTGGTGAAGGTGACGAATCCGATGATGACGTGTCGATGGACGTCATGTGGGTGCCCACAAGAGAGGAAGAGGAGGGGAGTTCAGAGGGAGAGATGGAGCAGCAGATAGGGAGAAGAAGGAGGAGAAGCAGGCAGAACTTACAGTGCACAGGAGGCAAAAAGCAGACTGCTTATGTATCAGGAACAAAACATCCACCATGCACGGTCACATCTGGCGCTCCCAGGACGCCGGCACATGGCTCCGCAATGTGGACTTTTTTTAATGTGTCCGCTGCTGACAATAGTGTTGCCATCTGCAGCCTGTGCTGTCAACGCATAAGTCGCGGTAAGCCCAACACTCACCTAGGGACGACCGCCTTAAGAAGGCACCTGGCCTCCCATAACCAAGCCCAGTGGGAGCAACACCGTCAGAACCCACAAAGCCACACTCCCGGCGCTCAACGTCCTTTCTCTACTCCTTCTCCTCTCTCCTCCCAGTTATCCTCCACTCCACCTTCCACCGTGTCGTCGTCGCGTTCATCTGGCAAAAGGCAGGCTTCCTTGCCCCAAATGTTCGAGCGAAAAAAGATGATGACGCCGGATAACCCTCTTGCTTAACGGCTGACCGCTGGCTTATCAGAACTGCTAGCCCGCCAACTACTGCCATATAAACTGGTGGACTCGGAGGCCTTTAGAAAATGTCTGGCCATTTGAACACCGCAATGGAAGGTCCCCAGAAGGAAATATTTCTCCCAGAAGGGCATCCCAAGCTATATGGCCATGTTCAGCGGCAAGTGAATGTATCTCTGGCACACAGTGTCTGTGCCAAGATACATCTGACCACAGACACGTGGTCTAGCAAACACGGGCAGGGAAGGTACATAACTTTTTCTGCCCACTGGGTGAACCTTCTGACGGCCGTCAAGCACGCAATCCGTGGCACCCGTGTAGATTTGGTGTTACCACCACAGATTGCATGCAGGCCTGCCTCTTCTTCTCCTCCTCCTACTCCACCCTCCCTCTACTCTTCGGCTGACTCCTCCTTTTCCGCTGCTACCATCTCTTCCGCACGCCCCTCCCCCCAAGATCCTCAGAACCTATTCGACGTGCCAGGTGAGACGTTGCCATGCTTTGCTGCGTTTGTTGTGCCTGGAAGCCAAGAGCCACACCGGTCCTGCACTAATTTCAGCTTTGCGGTCACAGGCATATCACTGGCTAACCCCGCTCATTTTGACAGTTGGGAAAGTGGTGTGCGACAGTGATGCCAATCTGATGAGCTGAAACAGGGCAAAATGACACATGTGCCGTGCATGGCACACGTCCTGAACTTAATCGTGCAGTGATTAGTTGCCAAATACCCCGGGGTCCAGGACGTATTGCGGCAGGCCAGGAAAATCTCTGGCCATTTTAGAAGATCTTACACGGCCATGGCTCGCCTTGCTGACATTCAGCGGCGACACCACCTGCCCGTCAGATGTCTCATTTGTGACTGCCCGACGCGATGGAACTCCACCTTGTTTATGCTTGATAGGCTGCTCCAGCAGAAACATGCAGTTAATGACTACCTGTACGAACTCTGCGGCAGGGAAGGTTCTGGGGAGCTTGTTTTTTTTTCACCGCGCCAGTGGCTGCTTATGCGTAGTGCATGCAGACTTCTGTGGCCATTTGATGAGATCACCAAACTGGTCAGTCGCAGCCAGGGCGCCATCAGTGACATCGTACCTTACGCGTTCTTTCTGAAGCGTGCATTGCGTTGTGTCATTGATCAAGCCATCGAGGAGCAGGAGCAGGAAGATGAGGAAGTCGCAATGCTGGATGAATTCCCAGGGGGGCTACTCCATCTGAGACAAGTCAACAACAGGAGTCTGAAGAGGAGTCAGAGGAGGATGGTGCCAGGGTGGCCCAATATTATCCTGGATGATGAGCAGGAGCCAGGCCTCTCCACCGCTTCCAGTTTAGTGCAAATGGGGGCCTTCATGCTCCAGTGTTTGAAAAGGGACCCCCGTATAAAAATCATTAAGGGCAAGGACCAGTACTGGGTGGCAACGTACTTAGACCCCCGGTACAAACACAAAATGGCAGAAATATTACCACCATCACAGAGGGCTGTCAGAATGCAGCACTTCCAGGCCTTGCTTCGAGAAATGCTGCATTCTGCCTTTGCGGGCGCTGGCAGAGGAATTTCCACTCACAGTTGCGGGTACCAATCCAACAGCGCATGGAAGAAGAGGGCTGTTTGAAGATGTGTTGGTCACTTTGGATATGAGATCATTCTTGCAGCCAACCCATCGACAGCCGTCCTCCGAATACAGCCTCAGGAAACGCCTAGACCGACAGGTGTCCGACTACATCGGGTTAACGGCCGATGTGGACGTTCTGAGAAGCGATGAACCCCTGGACTACTGGGTGTGCAGGCTTGACCTGTGGCCAGAGCTGGCACAATTTGCCATGGAACTGTTGGCTTGCCCTTCGTCCAGTGTCCTGTCCGAAAGGACGTTCAGCGCAGCAGGGGGGATCGTGACCAATAAGCGCACTTGCCTAGGTAATGACAGTGTGGACTACCTCACATTTCTAAAAATTAATGAGGCATGGATCTCGGAGGAATTCAACACATGTGACGAGTTGACCATGTTTGATTGAATTTCCTCATGACAGCCCACAAATATCCGCCACCACCCAGAACAAATCATGGTCCCTGTCTTAGGTAAATACAGAGGCATAAAAGGCCTTTTATGTCCATTGAATGCCGTTGAGGCGAAACGCGCGTCGAGGTCTCGCGCTCAGGGTCTGGCATCCACTTCACTACCATGTCTTCAGGTACGTCCTGCTAACAGTACAGCCTCACATTTCCTATAGGGCACCTCCGTATGTATCCACAGTGGGTCCCTTAGTTCTAGGTGCATGTTATCCTTGAGATCTAGACATCTATGTCTTTCAGGACTTATCATTATATTGGTCAGTTCCGGCGCCTATGCATTTTGGCATGTGTGTGATAGCTCACGGTTTACCAGGCATGGTCACCTGTACCTTGTGTACATAGCCCTATCGTGGCGACCTGTTTGTGTTACATTATCCTGGTTATCCTTGAGCTAACAGCCTCGATCTAGGTTGTTGTACTTTCCTGTGTTTTACACTGCACAGGTTGACTGGTAGTTTTTTGGTGTCATTGGCCCTGTGCTTCTCCGTATACTGTATACCATCCTGTTGTCTCCCCATACTTTACATTTTATAATAAATAATTTTTGGGGCCGACAGTTACATATTTATCCTGTGACAGCCTAATGTACCTCCAGCCACAGAATCCAAAGTTCTTTGCTGTCAGGTGAATGCCTATTGGCTATTTTTTGGGGCCTGTACTGGCTGACAGTTACATTTTTATCCTGTGACCGCCTAATGTACCTCCAGCCACAGAAGCTAAAGTTCTTTGCTATCAGGTGAACGCCTATTGGCTAATTTTTGGGGCCTGTACTGGCCGGCAGTTACATTTTTATCCTGTTACCGCCTAATGTGTCTCCAGCCACAGAATCCAAAGTTCTTTGCTGTCAGGTGAACGTCTATTGGCTAATTTTTGGGGTCTGTACTGGCCGACAGTTACATTTTTATCCTGTGACCGCCTAATGTGCCTCCAGCCACAGAATCCAGTTCTTTGCTGTCAGGTGAACGCCTATTGGCTAATTTTTGGGGCCTGTACTGGCCGACAGTTACATATTTATCCTGTGAACACCTAATGTACCACAAGCCACAGAATCAAAGTTCTTTGCTGTCAGGTGAATGCCTATTGGCTAATTTTTGGGGCCTGTACTGGCCGACAGTTACATAGAAACATAGAAACATAGAATGTGTCAGCAGATAAGAACCATTTGGCCCATCTAGTCTGACCAATATACTGAATACTATGGATAGCCCCTGGCCCTATCTTATATGAAGGATGGCCGTATGCCTATCCCATGCATGCTTAAACTCCTTCACTGTATTTGCAGCTACCACTTCTGCAGGAAGGCTATTCCATGCATCCACTACTCTCTCAGTAATGTAATACTTCCTGATATTACTTTTAAACCTTTGCCCCACTAATTTAAGACTATTAAACTATTTAATCCTATTAAAGGATAGGATTGTGGAACATCTAAAATCCCATGGATTGCAAGATGAAAAACAACATGGGTTTACTTCAGGGAGATCATGTCAAACAAATCTTATAGATTTTTTTGACTGGGTGACTAAAATAATAGACGGTGGAGGTGCAGTAGACATCGCATATCTAGATTTTAGTAAGGCTTTTGACACTGTCCCACATAGAAGACTTATCAATAAACTGCAGTCATTGAGCATGGACTCCCATATTGTTGAGTGGATTAGGCAGTGGCTGAGTGACAGACAGCAGAGGGTTGTAGTCAATGGAGAACATTCAAAACAAGGTCATGTTACCAGTGGGGTTCCACAGGGATCTGTACCGATTTTGTTTAATATCTTCATAAGTGATATTGCAAAAGGCCTCGATGGTAAGGTTTGTCTTTTTGCTGATGACACAAAGATATGTAACAGGGTTGATGTTCCTGGAGGGAAACGCCAAATGGAAAAGGATTTAGGAAAACTAGAAGAATGGTCAGAACTCTGGAAACTGAAATTTAATGTGGATAAGTGCAAGATAATGCACCTGGGGCGTAAAAACCCAAGGGCAGAATATAGAATATTTGACACAGTCCTGACCTCAGTATCTGAGGAAAGGGATTTAGGAGTAATTATTTCAGAAGACTTAAAGGTGGGAAGACAATGTAATAGAGCAGCACGAAATGCCAGCAGAATGCTTGGATGTATAGGGAGAGGTATAAGCAGTAGAAAGAGTGAAGTGCTTATGCCGCTGTACAGAACACTGGTGAGACCTCACTTGGAGTATTGTGCGCAGTACTGGAGGCCATATCTCCAGAAGGATATAGATACTCTAGAGAGAGTTCAGAGAAGAGCTACTAAACTAGTACATGGATTGCAGGATAAAACTTACCAGGAAAGGTTAAAGGACCTTAATATGTATAGCTTGGAAGAAAGAAGAGACAGAGGGGATATGATAGAAACTTTTAAATACATAAAGGGAATCAACTCGGTAAAGGAGGAGAGCATATTTAAAAGAAGAAAAACTACCACAAGAGGACACAGTTTTAAATTAGAGGGGCAAAGGTTTAAAAGTAATATAAGGAAGTATTACTTTACTGAGAGAGTAGTGGATGCATGGAATAGCCTTCCTGCAGAAGTGGTAGCTGCAAATACAGTGAAGGGGTTTAAGCATGCATGGGATAGGCATAAGGCCATCCTTCATATAAGATAAGGGCCGGGGGCTATCCATAGTATTCAGTATATTGGGAAGACTAGATGGGCCAAATGGTTCTTATCTGCTGACACATTCTATGTTTCTATGTTTCTATGTTTCTATGTCCTCTTGTAGCAGTTTTTCTTCTTTTAAATATTCTCTCCTCTTTTACCTTGTTGATTCCCTTTATGTATTTAAAAGTTTCTATCATATCCCCTCTGTCTCGTCTTTCTTCCAAGCTATACATGTTAAGGTCCTTTAATCTTTCCTGGTAAGTTTTATCCTGCAATCCATGTACCAGTTTAGTAGCTCTTCTCTGTACTCTCTCCAAAGTATCAATATCCTTCTGGAGATATGGTCTCCAGTACTTAGCACAATACTCCAAATGAGGTCTCACTAGTGCTCTGTAGAGCGGCATGAGCACCTCCCTCTTTCTACTGGTAATGCCTCTCCCTATACACCCAAGCATTCTGCTAGCATTTCCTGCTGCTCTATGACATTGTCTGCCTACCTTTAAGTCTTCTGAAATAATGATCCCTAAATCCCTTTCCTCAGATACTGAGGTTAGGACTGTATCACTTTTATATTCTGCTCTTGGGTTTTTACGCCCCAGGTGCATTATCTTGCACTTATCAACATAAAATTTTAGTTGCCAGATTTTTGACCATTCCTCTAGTTTTCCTAAATCCTTTTCCATTTGGTGTATCCCTCCAGGAACATCAACCCTGTTACAAATCTTTGTGTCATCAGCAAAAAGACACACCTTACCATCGAGGCCTTCTGCAATTTCGCTGATAAAGATATTAAACAATATGGGTCCCAGAACAGATCCCTGAGGTACCCCACTGGTAACAAGACCTTGGTCTGAATATACTCCATTGACTACAACCCTCTGTTGCCTGTCCCTCAGCCACTGCCTAATCCATTCAACGATATGGGAGTCCAAGCCCAAAGACTGCAATTTATTGATAAGCCTTCTATGTGGGACAGTATCAAAAGCCTTACTAAAGTTTAGATAAGCGATGTCTACTGCACCTCCTCCATCTATTATTTTAGTCACCCAATCAAAAAAATCAATAAGATTAGTTTGACATGATCTCCCTGAAGTAAACCCATGCTGTTTTTCATCTTTCAATCCATGGGATTTAAGATGTTCCACAATCCTCTCCTTAAGTATGGTTTCCATTAATTTCCCCACTATTGATGTCAGGCTTACTGGCCTATAGTTGCCCGATTCCCCCTACTACCTTTCTTGTGAATGGGCACAACATTTGCTAATTTCCAATCTTCTGGGATGACTCCTGTTGCCAGTGATTGGTTAAATAAATCTGTTAATGGTTTTGCTAGTTCACCGCTGAGCTCTTTTAATAGCTTTCGGTGTATCCCATCAGGCCCCTGTGACTTATTTGTATTCATTTTAGACAGCTGACTTAGAACCTCTTCCTCTGTAAAGACACATGCATCAAAAGATTCATTAGTCTTCTTTCCTAACTGAGGTCCTTTTCCTTCATTTTCCTTTGTAAAAACTGAACAGAAGTATTCATTGAGGCAGTCAGCTAGTTCTTTATCTTCTTCCATATACCTTCCTTCTTTTGTTTTTAATTTGGTAATTCCTTGTTTTAGTTTCCTTTTTTCATTTATGTATCTGAAGAATGCCTTATCGCCTTTTTTCCCTGACTGAGCTATTTTCTCTTCTGCCTGTGCTTTAGAAGCTCTTATAACTTGTTTGACCTTTCTCTGCCTAATCTTATAAATTTGCCTTTCATCCTTGTTTTTTTTTTTTTTATAATTTCTAAATGCTATCTTTTTGTTTTTTATGATTTTGGCCACTTCTGCTGAGTACCACAGTGGTCTCTTTCTTTTTTTGCTTTTACTGACAAGCCTAATGCAATTTTCTGTTGCCTTCAATAGTGCCACTTTTAAGTAGTCCCATTTCTCCTGGACTCCAATGAAACTGTTCCAATCTGATAGGGACTCGTATACCACTAATCTAATTTTAGAAAAGTCAGTTGCTGTAGAGATAATGCCAGTAGTTACATTTTTATCCTGTGACTGCCTAATGTACCTCCAGGCACAGAATCCTACAAAGTTGTGTGCTGTCAGGTGAATGCCTATTGGCTAATTTTTGGGGCCTGTACTGGAGTGGCAAGTTCTCACAACAATCACACTAATCTCATGAGACCTTATAAAATGTGAAGTTGTGTGTACCGCGAAAAAATAAATTGCATCATTAGGGATTTTCACAATAGCGCTTTTTTTAAACACTCTATCTGCATATACAGCGATTGTTATAACATGCATGTGAAATGTAATCAAATACACTGCTTTAATGTCAAATTACTTACAGTGATCAGAAATTCTTCCTCAACGTTGTGAAAATTGTTGCCAACCATCTTTTCTGATCGCATCCAACTTCGGTCTGGTGGAAACCCAGTTGCTGTAGTAGGCTGCGCCAATTTTGCGCATGCGCAATTGCCGATATTTCGCATTGAAACAAATTATGAATGGAGATTGCAAATTTGAATAATACATTTGGTATGTCACTGTCCATGTTGTGGGACTATTTGTGCACTTCTAGTAGGTATTTGGTGGCTGCAAATATGACCTGAAGGTATTCCAGGTTCGCCTGCCTTTAAAGTGAATGGGGCCCGCCGCGAACTTGTGGTTCGCGAATATTTGATCGCGTTCGTGAACCGTCCAAGCCGATGTTCGTCCATCATTAGTTATGGCCCCCGCCACACTAAGCACTCCCTCTGATGCCACACTGTTGGCCGGGCAGGAAAGGTTGTCCAGGGTAAACTCGGCCAGTTGCGGCCACAAATCAAGTTTGGCTGCCCAGTAGTCCAGGGGATCTTCGATGTGGGGTGGAAGGGTACACTCCAAGTATGACAAAACCTGCCGGTTCAGGTTCTGCTCTATGTCTACCTGCTGCTGCTGCTGGTGAGTAGTTTCTTCAGCAGGCGGGTAAAGAAAACTGCTCATCAGAGACTCTAGACTCAAGTTGCTGCTGATGGAGCTGGTACTGCTCCTACCCCCCCACCCTGCCACAGCAGCCATGGCAGTGGAACGTGAGCACAGAGGGCCCTCCACGTCAGACCTGCGAGAGGATGGACAATTTCGCAGATAGGCAGCGTCCAACCTACTACATAGGATGTCTCGATAGTAGTTTAGTTTGTCCTCCCTATCAGCGGGTGTAAAAAAGGCCCACATTTTGGACCAGTAGCGAGGGTCTAACATGGCAGAGAGCCAGTAGTCAGCCCTCTGCGGAATGGTGACAATTCGGCTGTCATTACGCAAGCAACTGAGCATGCATCGGGCCATTTGCGCAAGTGACTCGGAGGGATTCTCTACCTCCATCTCCACTGCATACTGCCACGGTGTGTCTGGGTCATCTGCCTCATCTTTCTCATCGCCCTGTAGCTCCTCCAGCTGCTCCTGCTCCTCCTCTCCTATCACCTGTGTAGAAAAAACACCCATTTCTCTATGCATTGCTTGTGCTCGAATGTCCTCTTCCTCTAGTTCAGCCCCCACAAGGCTCATGTGGCCGTGAGATATAGTTGCCACGTCTCCTGTCCCCTGGCCAGACAGATTTAGCAGCATCTGTTCCAGGACATGAATCAGTGGAATGACTTGGTTCATCCCATAGTCCTGGCGACTGACAAATAAAGTGGCCTCCTCAAAGGGCCCAAGCAAACGGCAGGTGTCACGCATGAGCTGTCACTGGCTAACATCGAAGTTACACAGGGTAGTACCTCTGTCCACCTGTATCATCAAGAAATCATTTATGGCCTTTCTCTGTTCATATAATCAGTCCAACATATGGAGGGTGGAATTCCAACGGGTGGAAACATCGCATATCAGTCTATGTTGGGGGATGCCATTCTGCTTTTGCAGCACAAGCAGGGTTTGCTTTGAGGTGTACAAGTGGCTGAAGTGCATGCAAAGTTTCCTGGCCATTTTCAAGATGTCTTGCAGATGGGGTGAAGACTTCAGGAACCGCTTTACAACCAGATTAAACACATGCATCATGCAGGGCCAATGGCTGAGCCTCCTTGATGCAGCACCGACACCATGTTCTTCCCGTTGTCGATCACCATGGTTACGATTTTGAGTTGTCGAGGAGAAAACCAGGATTCGATTTCTTGATGAAGGACACAGAGCAGTTCTTCCCCTGTGTGACTCCGTTCGCCCAGGCAAACTAGGTACAGAACAGCATGACACTGCCGTGCCCTGCACATGTGGTATGCTGGAGGAGCACTGTGAATTTTCCCTGCAGTGGAAGCTGAGGACATGGTGGAGGATGAGGAGGCAGAGGTGAACATTGTCGCTGGACCAACAGTGTGAGAATGCAGAGGCGGAAGTAGCGTCACCTGGCCAAGTTGCTGGTGTGGCTGGGCAGGAACCACATTTTCCCGGTGGGCTGTAAAGGACATATATTGTCCTTGACCGCAGTTACATCTCTACACGTTGGAGCTGCCGTGCACTTTGGCAGACACCGACAGGCTCAAGGACTTGCCCACCTTCTGTGTACAGGGCTGTTACTGCCTTTTTCGCAAAGAAATGACAGCTTGGGACTTTCGACCTTGGCTCGGCACAAGCCATCAGTTCTCTGAAAGGTGCAGAGTCCACCACTTCGAAAAGGACGGACTGCAGCACCAGCTACTTGGTTAGGAGCACGTTCAGCTTCTGAACCGTTGGATGAATGCACTCATACTGTTGTCTCTTGGTAATGGCTTCGGTGATCGATTGCTGATAAAATGACTGACGAGGAGTAGGGGGACATGGAGCAGGAGCATCAGTACGAGTAGATGATTGGAAGGACAGACAGCTCTCTTCGGCTGAGGTGGTGGAGCCTTGACTGCATGAAATCGAGTGAGTGCCACTGAGTGATGCAGTGGTTGCTGCGGCAGGCTGGACCACCACATCGGAACCACGGTTCTCCTAGGCCACTTTATGGTGACGCTGCATGTGTTGACTCAGGGCCATGGTGCCAACATTAGCACCCTGGCCACGCTTCACCTTCTGCCCACAAATTGGTCAAATGGCCATGTGCACCTCCTCCGCGGCATAGCAAAAAATTGCCGAGTATTGAATTTTCCCCTCAACACTCTGCGCTGACTGCCTACTATAACTGCCACCGTGAACCCCTGCACCACTACTTTTTGGGCTGGTAGGCTCCTGCGAAGCGGGTGGTCTACCCCAGGCGCATTTGGCTCCTGACCTCCAACTGCTGCCACCCTCCTGACTCACAGCCACGCTACCACCTTGCTGGCTCAGCCGCTACCTCATGCGAAAGCTGCCACCCTCTTCTCCTGATGCTGATGAAGCCCCTTCTTTGCCTGGCTCCAAAGTGCGATTGGATACATCATCATCATCCGCTACTGTCTGCTCGTCACTGATGTCACCCTCAAGGGTCTTAGGGCCAGGAGCCTGACAACTCGCAACACCAGCTCCCACGCGACTCTCATCATCACTACTTGCCCGCCTACTGGAGGAAGCAGCAGATGTCTCCTCCAGATCTTGGCTGGGTAGTAGCTGCTGACAGTCGTCTAGTAGCTTGTCCTCGCTAAAAAAGTGGAGCCAAGCCTACGGCATACGATACTTCTCGCACTGAGGGAACAGAAAATGACAAAGGCAGGTTGAGTACAGTTGGGGGCACAGGGCCTGCTTCCAGGACATGCCAACTAAGCGTTGTGTCAGAGAAACCCACCGACACTTGGCTGTGGGTGTCTGATGTCACGTGCGACAAAGTCGAAGACCAAGTCAACCATTCAAGCATCGTTGGGTTGCTGGTTAAGACACAACCGCTAGATGACAGTGGGAGCTCACACCTCTCGCTGTGAATCCTGCAGCCACACCCCCCTTCTTCTCCTGCTACTTCTGCCTGCGACAGAAACATTTTAGCCACTGCCTGTTCCCTTTGAATGGCCTGTCACTTGTCTGTCTGACATACTGTATATAAAAGAATTACATTTAAATTATAATAATGCACCCCAAAAAATGCTGTAATAACTTCAAAACAGAATGGCAATTAAGACGCATTTTGTTTTCCCTATTAATACACCCCCAATTTTTTTATAACTATGTAAATTTACAGCAGAATGGCTAATAGGACGTACGTATATTTCCTATTAATATACCCCGTAAATGGCTGTAGTACAATATAACTTAACCGCAGAACGGAAATTAGGTCTTTTTTTTTTTCTATTAATACACCCCCCCAAAAAAAGTATAACAATCTAAATTCACCGCAGAACGGCTTATAGGACGTACATATATTTCCTATTAATACACCTCGTAAATGGCTGTAGTACAATATAACTTAACCGCAGAACGGCAATTAGGTCTTTTTATTTTCCTATTAATACACCCCCCAAATTTTTTTATAACAATCTAAATTCACCGCAGAACGGCTAATAGGACGTACGTATATTTCCTATTAATACACCCCACAAATGGCTGTAGAACAATGTAACTTCCCTGCAGAATGGTAATTAAGACGTATTCTTTTTCCTAATAATACACCTCCCAAAAAAGGATTAACTATGTAAATTCACAGCAGAATGGCTAATAGGATGTACGTATATTTCCTATTAATACACCTCGTACATGGCTGTAGTACAATGTAACTTAACTTTTTATTTACAATGCACTGGGACGGCGATGGGATGTCAATGCATATATAAAGGTTACCAGCTGTCATTATGCACCTTGGTTAAAAAATAAGGGACAGATTAAAAGAATATAACGTAATTGCACAGAAAATTTTAGAGATCAGAGTCAGGTTATTAAGGAGCGCTTTTTGGAAAAGGGATATGATGAAGAAGTTTTAAATAGATACAGTAATGATATGGAAGGGAGTGTAAAATTAAAAGAACTAAGGGCTACATAGAAAAGTAAGGATTTTAGGTTCACCTTTCTCACTCAGTACAACACTAATGTGGGTTTACTTAAAAACGCCATTCGAAAAAACTTTGGGGGTCTTGAAAAATGACCCTATTTTAGAAAAAGAAATCCCAAAATGTCCAGAAGTTATTTTTAAAAAAGCCCCAAACCTCAGGAATCGTCTGGTATATAGTGCGGCACCACAAACTACTGTGTTAAAAAAAAGGGAGTAAATTCACATGGTGTGGGTTCCTCCTTCCATGCAAACATAGAAGTAAAGAAAATAAAAAAAGTGATGACAGTTCGTTCCAATAAGAAGAATCAGTTTTTTAAAATAAAAGGTAATAATATCACATGTGAAAGCGCAGGAGTTGTCGTGCCCCTGTGGCCTCCAATACGTCGGCAGGACTACAAGAATTTAAAAACACATCAGAACACATCAGAAACATCACATAGGGCCAGATTTATGATTAGCTCAGGTCAGAATAATGGAGTGAAAAAGTCCCAAAAAAAGTCCCAAAGGCTAAAACTGCGCACAAATTTGCGACTTTTTTCTGCTCTGCACTATGCTCGCCAGTTTTCTGAAAGTGGGCGTGTTTTCTTATGTAAATGAATCTCTAGACAGATTTACTATTGGGACTATTTAAAAAAGTCGCAAAAAAGTCGCAATTTCACTCCAGTGAGGACCATGCTTATCTTATGAGACTTTTTAATAGAACATGCGACTTTTTCATAAAAACGTGCGACTTTTTCGTAAAGATGTGCGACTTTTGTAAAGCTGCTTACTGACGGATAAACTGCTAGTTTTAGCCAAGTCAGATTTATGATCGGCCCTTTAAGACTGTAATAAATGTGGTTTGACGGTAGCAGTTTATCCGTCAGTAAGCAGCTTTACAAAAGTCGCACATCTTTACGACAAAGTCGCACATTTTTATGAAAAAGTCGCATGTTCTATTAAAAAGTCTCATAAGATAAGCATGGTCCTCACTCGAGTGAAATTGGGACTTTTTTGCGACTTTTTTAAATAGTCCCAATAGTAAATCTGTCTAGAGATTCATTTACATAAGAAAACACGCCCACTTTCAGAAAACTGGCGAGCATAGTGCAGAGCAGAAAAAAGTCGCAAATTTGTGCGCAGTTTTAGCGTTTGGGACTTTTTTGGGACTTTTTCACTCCATTATTCTGACTTGAGCTAATGATAAATCTGGCCCATAGTGTCTTCTTACATTTTAAGAATGCCCACCATAAGGACCCAAAAGGATTAGCCTTCACTAGTATAGAATTGGTGAAAGCGCATTGGCGGGGAGGGGACTTCATTGCTCACATTAATCGAAAAGAGGTAGAATGGATGTTTAACCTAGTTACGCTCCAACCGCAAGGGCTGAATGTTGAGTGAGATTTAAAACCCTGCTTAATTTGAATGCACCACTGAGGGCTACACAATGCCGGGATTATTTTCTTCTGAGCAGGAAGAGTGGATCTTTTAATGAATGGGAGATGTGTAGTTATTGATAGGGCAGAACCCCTCGCGTGATTAGATAACGTGGTAGATGATGCTGGAGAGTTCTTATGAATGAAACTAGTGAAGTATGGGAAGATAGTCCCTTGCAAGGTATTTTCTGGTTTAGGCTGGGTATTAGACAGAATTTTTAATATAGTGATCTTTTGTCTTAGTTCAATTTATTTATTAAATGATGGTATACTGGTATTTTGTATATATATATATAATTGTATTTGTCTGTGTTTTAAAGAGTGCTTAAGCTTTTATTGGTGGAGGGTAAAAAAGGGTTGGCACTTTTACCGAATTTAAGACATCTCCGTAAGGAATTAGATATCCGCCCCTGATGAAGCGCGAAAGCAAAACCTGGGTTGGGCAGGAGGACGATTAGTGTCTCAACAACTTTGATATGCTTTTACAAAGAATTTGTTTGTGAGTACAATAAACCACTTTTAGTAGACCTGAGGTATCAGTACTTCACTATCGGTGCGCCCTCTTGATATTCCACAGGAGTGTGTTGAATAAGAGGAGCTTACACGTAGAAGTTTGGTGTTTTTCCCCATGTCCAGGGATGTGAATGGTTTTATGCTGGAAGGAAGGTTTTTTTTTTAGTGAAGAAACAGCAGCGTGGTCCAACACAACAACAAAGTTCATTCATATAGCATAAGTGATGACTCAGAAATAGGTTAAGTTTTATTCCTTTTATCAGGTTTAGACAATTGTCAGTTTTCTATAAAGGAAACCTGTCACCAGGATTTTGTGCATAGAGCTGGGGACATGGGCTGCTAGATGGCCGCTAGCACATCTGCAATACCCAGTCCCCATAGCTCTGTCTGCTTTTATTGTGTTAAAAAACAGTTTTGATCCATATGCAAATGACCTGATATGAGTCCTGTATCCGGAGATGAGTCAAGCGGAAAGGAGCCCAGCACCGCCCCGCGTCTTCCGAATCTCCTCCTTGCTGGCTGATGTCACAGAGCTGGAGCGTCGAAATCTCGCGATGCACGAGCTAGCGCATGCGTAGTGTCGGCATCATGTTCATTCCCTGTACTGGCATCAGCACAGGGAACGAACTACGCATGCGCTAGCTCGCGCATCGCGAGATTTCGGCGCTCCAGCCCTGTGACGTCAGCCAGCAAGGAGGAGATTCGGAGGACGCGGGGCGGTGCTGGGCTCCTTTCCGCTTGACTCATCTCCGGATACAGGACTCATATCAGGTCATTTGCATATGGATCAAAACTGTTTTTTAACACAATAAAAGCACAGAGAGCTGTGGGGACTGGGTATTGCAGATGTGCTAGCGGCCATCTAGCAGCCCATGTCCCCAGCTCTATGCACAAAATCCTGGTGACAGGTTTCCTTTAAGGTTGACACTTTACAGGCAAGACTTCTGTAATTATACTAAATATACTGTTCTCACTTATCTTGAGCTATCCGTTAAGGGCGTTCTCCCTCTTGGCAGGCATCAGTCTTCTGCTACATTATTTGCAGTATGCTCTCCTGAAGGATTCAGGTTTTTAGGTTTCCACTGTATCCCAGAAGCCTTCTAGTGAATAAGGACAATTCTGCAGATCAATTATCCATTCGTGTCCCGGCACTCTTTAAGTTGCTCTCAGGCACTTGTGCTGGTGAAGTCCAAAAGCTGGGTTCAGCTCTAACCCTCACTAGGCTTACTTTATATTTAGTTATAAACTCATTATCTAGTGCTATACTGCTGTAGATACATGCTAGCTGTACTCCCTTAGCCTGGCCAAGACCAAGGGGTAGAAATAGCAGACTACATGGTGGACGATGCCTGTTTCTCTCCTCCATACACTAGCGTCTCCTCTCTACAATACACTCTGTACTAACTAACTTTATTAGCACACTCCTGGCTAAATATATATTATGTGGTGCCAGCACCACCTAGGGGTAAATGGGGGAAATGACATTGCCAGCCTGATAATAGGAAATACGGTACCATACAATGCAAATAAATACTTAAATAGGCAGATGTTTAAAGTGTCCCTTTTACACACATATGCGGGACGCTGCAAAGTCAGACACTTATGATACAGTCCTGATCAAAAGTTTAAGACCACTTGAAAAATGGCAAAAAATCATATTTCACATTGTTGGATCTTAACAAGGTTCCAAGTAGAGCTTCAACATGCAACAAGAAGAAATGAGAGTGAGACAAAACATTTTTTGAGCATTCAATTAATTGAAAATAACGATTAAACTGAAACAGGCTTTTTTTCAGCTGATCCAAATTTTAGGACCATTTAAAAGGCCAAATCTGTGCAAAGATGTGGATTAATTGCCATTTTCTGTCAGGTGGTCACACGTTGTGATGGCAAAGGCAAAAAAACTCTCCCTTTTTGAACGTGGTCGGGTTGTTGAACTGCATAAGCAGGGTCTCTCACAGCGCGCCATCGCTGCTGAGGTGGTACGCAGTAAGTAGGTCATTTGGAATTTCCTAAATGATCCTGAGTGTTATGGAACTTTCATTAGCACTGAGCCGGAGGATCCAATTGGCTGTCCGTCAAGACACTGGACGATCCTCGACCCAAATTAAGCCCCTTACTGGTGCTGACTGCAGCCCCATAACCATCAGACGGCATCTGAGGCTGAAGGGCTTCAAAAACAAAAAACTTCTTCAAAGACCTCGTCTCCTTGAACGCCACAGAACTGCTCATTTGGACTTTGCAAGAGAGCACCAAACATGGGACATTCAAAGGTGGAAGAAAGTTTTATTCTCTGATGAGAAAAAATGTAACCTTGATGGTCCTGATGGTTTCCAACGTTACTGGCATGACAAGCAGATCCCACCTGAGATGTTTTCTACGCGCCACAGTGGGGGGGGGGGGGGGCGCCATAATGGTCTGGGTGTTCCCCTGATCCTTGAGTGGAACAATGGAGCTTCAGGAAGTGCAGGGGCGTCAAACGGCCACTGGCTATGTCCAGATGTTGCAGAAAGCATTCCTCATGACTGAGGGCCCTCGTCTGTGTGGTAATGACTGGGTTTTTCAACAGGACAATGCTACAGTACACAATGCCCGCAGGACAAGGGACTTCTTCCAGGAGAATAACATCACTCTTTTGGCCTATCCTTGATCTAAATCAAATTGAGAACCTTTGGGGATGGTAAGGGAAGTTTACAAAAATGGACAACAGTTCCAGACAGTAGATGGCCTTCGTGTGGCCGTCTTCACCACTTGGAGAAATGTTCCCACTCACCTCATGGAAACGCTTGCATCAAGCATGCCGAAACACATTTTTGAAGTGATAAACAATAACGGCGGAGCTACTCATTACTGAGTTTATGTTTGGAAGTTGGATTTCTGTTTTGGGGAGGTTTAGTTTTTTTTTGGAGGTGTGGTCCTAAACTTTTGATCAGCTGAAAAACAGCCTGTTTCAGTTTATTTGTTGTTTTCATTAAATTGAATGCTCAAAAAATGTTTTGTCTCACTCCCATTTCTTCTTGTTGCATGTTGAAGCTCTACTTGGAACCTTGTTAAGATCCAGCCATGCTAAATATGATTTTTTGCCATTTTTCAAGTGGTCTTGAACTCAGGACTGTATAAACCTTATTCCTATATTACACTTATCCTGCTCATTGAAAACAGCAGCAACAAAGTAAACAATGGATGTTCTCATTCTAGCTGCTGTGGCTTTGTACGCTGAAGTATATACACTCACCTAAAGAATTATTAGGAACACCTGTTCTATTTCTCATTAATGCAATTATCTAGTCAACCAATCACATGGCAGTTGCTTCAATGCATTTAGGGGTGTGGTTCTCGTCAAGACAATCTCCTGAACTCCAAACTGAATGTCAGAATGGGAAGGAAAGGTGATTTAAGCAATTTTGAGCGTGGCATGGTTGTTGGTGCCAGACGGGCCGGTTTATGTATTTCACAATCTGCTCAGTTAGTGGGATTTTCACGCACAACCATTTCTAGGGTTTACAAAGAATGGGGTGAAAAGAGAAAAACATCCAGTATGCGGCAGTCCTGTGGGCGAAAATGCCTTGTGGATGCTAGAGGTCAGAGGAGAATGGGCCGACTGATTCAAGCTGATAGAAGAGCAACGTTGACTGAAATAACCACTCGTTACAACCGAGGTATGCAGCAAAGCATTTGTGAAGCCACAACACGCACAACCTTGAGGCGGATGGGCTACAACAGCAGAAGACCCCACCGGGTACCACTCATCTCCACTACAAATAGGAAAAAGAGGCTACAATTTGCACAAGCTCACCAAAATTGGACTGTTGAAGACTGGAAAAATGTTGCCTGGTCTGATGAGTCTCGATTTCTGTTAAGACATTCAAATGGTAGAGTGCGAATTTGGCGTAAACAGAATGAGAATGTCACGAGTTGGAGGTCCCAGGAGAGACCACCGCGTCGTCATGCAATAAACAAACGGAAATCAGGTACAGACACATAAGAGTTTATTGCACAAACAAAAACATGAAAGGCAGCACAGAGAAAACATGAGCTCTATGTACCGTCAGCACAGTGGGAGAAAACTTCCACTGCGCCACTGTCTAGTAATACTCCAGAGGGGCGTAACTAAGCAACTCCTGGTTTTCACTAGAGCCCTAGATGGTAGGGTTAGACTTAGCCACAGGAAGTTGCCAGGGTCCACTCTGGAGCGTGAACTAGACAGTGACAGCAGGAGCGAATGGACAACAGGTACCAGAAGGTACCGACGGCACATAGGCATACATAACATACAGGCAAATACAAAACAGAGCAACTAATGATACAAGCAGGAGTTCACGCAAGGGAGCAGGAGTGGCAATGAGCAGAGAAGGACTTGCTCCACCAGTAGTAAACTGCATGGCCTTGTCATGCCACTCTGCTGCAAAGGCTTGCTGAACACAGACATCAGAATAAACACAAAGTAACTAAAACATAACTGGCAGAACAGAAAGACAGGAAAAAGGACGCAAATGAACAAGTAGGGAAACCCACAGAGCACAGACAGACAAACACGGATCCCATGGGTCAGCAGCATGGGAGAGAGAGTACAAAACAGGAACAGGACAGACAACACACACCAGGAGAGCTGACCCAGAACTGAGGAAACCTCAGCCTTAAATACAGGTTCCATGGGTGCAGCAGAGAAGCCACACCCATGGAGCAGACAGAGGATTAACTCCTAATAAGCACACAGGGGAGTTAACCCATAAAGAACCACAAATGACACACAGAAACAGAACTTCAGCGAGGAGCGCCGAACGAGCAAGAACGGAAGGTCACAGCCAGAGATAGTGGCTGTGACAGAGAACATGTATCCATCCTCTGATGGCTACTTCCAGCAGGATAATGCACCATGTCACAAAGCTCGAATCATTTCAAATTGGTTTCTTGAACATGACAATGAGTTCACTGTATTAAAATGGCCCCCACAGTCACCAGATCTCAACCCAATAGAGCATCTTTGGGATGTGGTGGAACGGGAGCTTCGTGCCCTGGATGTGCATCCCTCAAATCTCCATCAACTGCAAGATGCTATCCTATCAATATGGGCCAACATTTTTAAAGAATGCTATCAACACCTTGTTGAATCAATGCCACGTAGAATTAAGGCCGTTCTGAAGGCAAAAGGGGGTCCAACACCGTATTAGTATGGTGTTCCTAATAATTCTTTAGGTGAAGGTATACACGTAATAACCATGTCTCATTTACGAATTAATAAAAGAAGATTTTGTCTGAATATAGAGCTTCACAAATATAATACAGCATGTGAGTGTAGCTTAGCACGTCTGGTATGAACTGGAGAAGGACAGGTACTGACATGCTCTTATAAATCACCATGGTGGCAGCCATGGTAGTCAGAATAAAAGCAACCATTCTTTACACTCCTGACTGTAATCAGACAGATGGGAAAATGGGGCAAAATAGAAAGATGGATGGAGATTTCTCAAAACTAATGTAACGGAAAACTGGTTAGTTGCCCAGAGCAATCAATCATATTCCACCTTTAATTTGAAAGGTGGGATCTGAATGGTTGCTATAGACAACTAAGCCAGTTTTTTTTTACGCCAGGTTTGAGAAATTTCCCTTAAAGGTTTATATTACATTATTACTTTTTGTATTATGACAAAATGGCTTTATTAAAGGGGTTGCCCCACAAAAAATATTCTACAGTTTTCAAACCAGCACTTGGATCTGAATATTTTTGTAATTGCATATAATAAAAGAAATTGTATAGCCACTGAGTTGTTCACTAAAATGTATCTGTGTAGGGCCATCTCTCATTATTGTTTGTCTTATTTATTTCTCTGGCTCGCTGAGATGGCCGCACATGCTCAGTTTCATCAACTGCCTCCTGAGCTGTGATAGGGAGAGCTGAGACACAGCCCCTTAGCTCCAGCAGAAAAGACACTCCCCTTGACCTGTCGGCTTGATATAAAGCAAGCAGAGGAATGAATGAGGCGATCTCTGGATCCATGTGAGGTACAGGGCTGGTTCTAGCTAGAAAGATATTCTTAATTTTTTACATTAATCATGGGATAACCCCTTTAATATCAAAAAAATATAAGAAATATAGGACACCTGGGCAAAACCAATAAACTGTGTTATGTGTAGTGCTGTGGGCTAGTACAAAACACCCCAAAAATCCAGTGTTATGCCGCCCCATTCCTGCATTAAGTATTGAACAGTGTTTCAGTTTTGTCATTAGTGTTTCCCTATTCCTACCGTTTAGATGCTTTAGTCTAGGCTAAAATTTCAAGACCGAAAATAACCACATCCCCTCTTTAAAGAAAACACATCCTTGTACACTGATAGACTGTTCCATTGCTATAGGTTACCACTGACCCTGGTATTGTGGCAATACTACCTATGTCAAACTGCTAACTGCTTTGGGAATGCCAGCAATGTGATCCTGCTTGTATATGTATCACACTTAAGATTGCCCTGTATGATACTCCCTATTGATATACAGTATGCTGATGATGTGTCTTATGCCACTGTGAGATGCCGGCACGGTACAGTATTGAGTAAGTAATGCACTGCTGTGGTTTAATCATCCTATAAATGGTGTTTATTAGAGATGAGGAAATCGACAGTAAACTAATCAGATTTCACCTGAATTTTGTAAAAATTCAATTTGCATCCAAAACCAAATATTTGGTGATTTGAATCAAATGCAAATTTTGAGGGGAAAGAGAGAAAAATATTAATAAAAAAAAAGAACAAAATGAGAGACTAGGGAGAAATAATATATGTTCTAGGAGACCTCAGTGTCATAAACAAATTTTTAAGCCAATTGGGGGACTTCATTCTGAATCGAATCGGTCAACCGATTCAGCTGAATCGAATTTTGAATGATTCTGAAACTAGTAAGTATGCATAAGCTAGAGGCAGTTAATGATGATGTCATACCCATTTGAGCCATATCCCATCAAGCAGGATGACAATGGGTGCTTCAACTAGGTGTAATGTAATCTACACTGGTAGTGATGAGAAACATACTGTAAATGGAAAAATACTACATTGTTTAATATTGGCTTGCAAGTGCCATAGACATGGCAATTCTGGTCTGAGTCAGGGGTCATCTATGCCTTCTGCCCCTCCCCCATGCTATGTATCACCTTCCTTGTGTTTATAAATAGAAAACTGCGTGATCAGGATGCTATGAGAGCATGGCTGTTACTCATTCACGTCGTAAGTGAAGTCAGAAGTAGGCCTATGTACGTGAATGAGTAACAGAGCATTCAAGCAGTCGGCTGTAGCAGTAGTTTAAAGGGATTCTGTCACCAGGTTTTACCCCTGTCAGCTAAACATATGCTGATGTTCAGGGCGTCTTCACGATTCCTAATGTGGGCTTATAAATGTCATCTGTGGGCTTATTTAGCTAAAAAACAGCTATTACTAACCTGTCAGTCAAACAAATAAGGTGCCCAAGGGGATGTTAATGGATGCAAGGTGCCGGCCGCACCCGCCGCCGTTCGTGCCCAGCGCCGCCTTTCCAGACTTCTGCGCCACCTCCTAATCCTCTGTGCCACCTCTCACTCTCCCTCCCTCCCCCCTCCTCCTGCTGTAAGATCTCGCGCATACAGGGGTTGAGCGAAGTGCCGGCGCATGCGCACTTCGCTGTAAGAAGCCAAATGGAGAAGTCCGCACGGGCGCATCAGACAGAGCCCTGTGCGCAAGATCTTACAGCATAAGGAGGGGGGAGGGAGGGAGAGCGAGAGGCGGCACAGAGGATTAGGAGGCGGTGCAGAAGTCTGGAAAGGCAGCGCTGGGCACGAACGGCGGCGGGTGCGGCTGGCACCTTGCATCCATTAACATCCCCTTGGGCACCTTATTTGTTTGACTGACAGGTTAGTAATAGCTGTTTTTTAGCTAAATAAGCCCACAGATGACATTTCTAAGTGTTATTGAGAAAAACATTTTTACAGGACATTTCCCAGGTTATTTCACCCATAGACAAAAAATTAAAAGATACGACCAAATAAGTCACTCATATCGAAACTAAGATGTCAGAGTTCTGCTCAGTCCAGAATACTATAGCAGACGAAGTGAACGAGCACACTGAAGAAATACAACAGCTCAAATTAAAAATAGCAGACTTGGAGGATAGAAGTAGAAGAAATAACTTAAAGTTTCGTGGAATACCAGAGAGCGTATCAAACAACAACCTGGCAGGATACCTGAAAGATTTTATCAAAAAACTGATCCCAAACTGTTCTGAGAGGGACACAAAAATAGACAGGGCCCACAGACTGCCAAGACCTAAGTCCATTCACCCTTCAAACCCCAGGGACGTTATAGTAAGAATACATTTCTTCACAATAAAAGAAAGGATCCTCCAAGAAATGAGGAATCCTAACAAACTACCTGACTATAAAGACATCACCGTTTACACTGACCTATCAAAGGCAACCATACAGGCCAGAAGGAATTTCTCGCAAATAACATCAACATTGCGGGATAACAACGTACCGTATCGATGGGGCTTTCCCGTAAAACTTCTCATACCTAATGAAGGGAAAATGATAAGCATCGCGACGATAGAACAGGGCCAAGAACTAATAAAGGATTGGAACCTCACCGTCACACCGGAACTACAACATCGGGACAACGACAGAAAAAGGGACAATAGGAGAAACGCCATTCAACAATCTTCTAGACATTAATCAAGAAACTACAATCTCTGGAAGAACTCATGAAGAACTCAGCGGTCATCAAGAATACCAGATTACCTGAAAGGACTGAATCCTATATATTCCACACTCAAGGAATATCTGTTTAAGTATTGAAGGATATTACTCATAATTAAACAAATCCCTCTCATTAATACTTCAATACCTTATCTTTACCTCTCTCTGACCCCCCCAGACCGAGTAGCATTGCGCTACACCACTATTACTCTTTATACTGTCTTCTACTAACAAGTTATGTTTACTTGTAATTTGTTGTAACGTATTCTTGTTTGTTTTCAGCAAGGTGAGTCAGGGATACGGTTCTCCTCAGCTTCAATCTCAACGTCTTACATTCACATCTAACGGTAAGAGTCTCAATCCATTACACTCCGGTTTATCACACTACAACTTTCGCCCACTGAAAGGTTGCTCTGATAGGAGCTGCACTTCAGTGACTGAAACAAAATGTCACTCACAATAACAAGTCTGAATGTCAGGGGACTAAATAGCCCACAAAAAAGATCATTCATGAGGAAAGAAGTTAAACTACTAAAACCAGACATATTATGTATCCAAGAAACACACTTTAAAAAACAAAACCACCCGGAACTTAAAATTCAAAACTACACTCATTTATATAATGCAACAAATAGCAAAAAAACAGCAGGGGTTCTAATTATCATAAGGAATTCCGTAACTCTCAAACTAATGGAATCAGTCATAGACACAAAAGGGAGATATATAATCTTAGTATGTGAAATTAATAACAAACTCTTGACCATAGCCAACCTTTACGCCCCAAATTCAGGACAAATGAATTTCTTAAGGAAAGTCAACAAACAAATATCCAAAATTAAGAAGGGCACACTGATAATATGCGGAGATATAAACGCAGTTAACAACCCCCAATTAGATGCATCAAATCACTCTAGGAAAAAAAGAGTCACCATAAATCAATGGCTTAACCAAGAAGATCTATACGACGTATGGCGCTGTTTTCATGACCAAGAAAGAGATTATTCACATTATTCAGCTAGCAGGAACTCATATTCAAGAATAGATATGTTTTTTACGGAAGCACCAACGTTAAGGGACATCACAGAATGCTAGATAGGGAACATAACTTGGTCCGACCATGCCCCAGTAACAATTAAGATGAAAAATCCTCTTTACCCAACAAATCAGTATACATGGAGAAACAACACATTTATAATGACGCACTCGCAAAATAAAAAAAAGATCGAAGAGGCAATTAGAGAATTCTTCAAAATAAACACCGGCTCGGTAGAAAACCCACTAACTTTATGGGCAGCAGCCAAAGCTTTTTTCAGGGGCATACTTATACAACAAACGGCAAGGTACAATAAACAAAACAACACAAAACTGAAAGAGACATTGAAAAATATCCAAAAACTAGAAAAGCAGCATAAAACCAACACATCACTTCCAGTGCAGATAGCGCTAAGAGAAGAAAAAACAAAACTACATGAACTCCTGGTTGGTCAATTTATTAAACAATCTGTAACAACAAAAATTAACTACTATTCGAATTTCAACAAGCCAACTAAACTAATGGTATAGCTAAAGGTTTCAGAACAAAAAACAGGATCCAGAATCTTAAAATTAATCAAAATGGTACTACCACAACCAACCCCATTAAAATAGTAAACACAATAGCAAAATATTACGAGTCATTATATAACTTACAACTAGATGAAAAACAACCAAACCAACTCAAAAAGAGATAATTAACTACTTAGATGAGTGCCCATTACCTCACATAGATGAATTAGGGAAATCTAAACTTGCTGAACCTATTACAATAACGGAAGTTAGCCAAGTAATAAAAAAACTAAAAAAAAAAGAAATCCCCAGGACCGGACGGTTTTACCTCAGAATTTTATCAACTTTTTAGTGAACCAATAACACCGCATATCACTTTAGCTTTCACCAGAGCATTTGAAACTGGAGCATTTCCGAAAGAAATGTTATCAGCAAATATAATCACACTTCCAAAACCAGGCAAGATCCCAGACAGTCCTGCTAATTTACGCCCCATATCTTTACTAAATGCAGACATCAAAATATTTGCAAAAATTCTAGCAGACAGACTTAAGGAATACTTACCTAGCCTGACCAACCAGGACCAAATCGGATTCACGCCGGGTAGACAAGCCCAAGATGGCACCAGGAAGATTATAAACTTAATGACCAAGGCCAAACGTGACCAGACTCCTTTTCTGCTACTATCATTAGATGCGGAAAAGGCCTTTGATCGAGTTAATTGGAAGTACATGGAAGAAGTGTTAAAAAAATTTGGCATTCCCGAAACATTCATCACGGCTGTGATGTCAATGTACTCAAACCCATCCGCTAGGGTGTTATGTAATGACATATACTCAGATTACTTCAATATAACAAACGGTACGAGGCAGGGATGCCCATTGTTACCTCTATTATTTGTATTGACTATAGAGCCTTTAGCCGCACAAATTAGGAAAAACAAAAACATCATAGGTATCTCCTCGGCAGACATGGAGAACAAAGTTAACCTGTTTGCAGATGATGTACTATTGACTCTCACAAAACCAGAGAGATCTTTAACATACCTCCAAACGGAATTGGAAAAATATAGCAAAGTTTCGAATCACAAGATTAACCCAACCAAATCACATATATACGGAATTAATGTCCCACAAACCGTTAAAGAAAAGCTTTCAAAAAAATTCCCATATACGTGGAATAACAACTCAATTACATACTTAGGGGTAAACCTAGCACAAGATAATAAAACAATCATCTCAGAAAACATTCCGACATTATTAGAGAATACAAAAAAAGAAATGGAAAACTACTTAAAGACAAGTTGGAGCTGGTTTGGCAGACTCGCTCTATACAAAATGTTCATTCTCCCAAAAATACTATATATATTTAGAGTATTACCAATATCTATACCCAAAAAATTCCTAATAAAAATCCAAAGACAAATGTCTAACTTCATTTGGAATAAAAAAAAAAACAGGATAGCCTCGTATCTACTCAACAAGAAAGCACTAAATGGAGGAATATCTGTACCTAATATATCCGCATACTATAAAGCGAACCTTCTCAAACAATCTACAGAGTGGTTCAAAACACCCGACACTCAAAAAAGATGGGTCAAGATAGAAACTGAAATTAATAATGTAAGCAACTGGCAACACCTTGTATTAAACAACGAAAGAATCACCAGAAAATCCCACAACTTATCTCCGACCGTCAAAGTAGCCCTGGAAATATGGAACAACAAAGAATTCGCATACTTAGATCAAAAAGAATTGATAACACATAAAATTCTACTCACATCATTATCACTTTTCCCTGGACTCAAAACACTAACAACATGGTGAGAAAAAGGGGTAACATACATCCAAAATGTGATGGAAAACAACACAATCAGGAAATTTGAATCCATAAAAAACCAATACGACCTAGAAGACAAAGAACAAAAAACATACCAAAAACTTGAAACTCACCTATCTAAATACCCTACACAGGAAATAAGACTGCCAAACACTATCTCATATATCCTCAAAAACATTAAAACAAATGAGAAAATCACCACTAAAGAGATTTACGATATATATAACAACTAGACTACAGTATAGAGATAAATGGGAAGCTGAACTTGGGATAGCATTAAATCCCAGAGAATGGGAAACTGCTTACACTAATTTACGCAAAGCAACGACATGCACACTACATAGGGAGCAGTTCTTTAAGACTCAATCGAGATTGTACTTTACCCCAAAGAAGTTACACGACATATATCCAGATCATACAGACCAATGCTGGAGAGACTGCGGCAAAGTGGGTACGATCAAACACATTTTATGGTCATGTCCCAAGTTAAAAAAACTAGGAAAAGATTTAGACAGCCTCATCCTACTGATCACAGGAAAAAACAATATTCTCAAACCGGAACTTTTTCTTTTAAACATTGGTTCTGAAAATATACCACCAGAATGGAGAAACCCAATATGTCACATTATGATTGCTACTAGACTTACTATATAAACCATACCAGAAATAAACGACATAATCTCTTTGGTATCTAAAAACTACATAGCAGAACAGGCTTTCGCGTGGCAGTTAGGGAATGGACAAAACTGTAGAAAAAAATGGGAATGCTGGTTGAAACATTTCCCAAATAATGTTTAGGACATACTAGAACATACTCATCTGTACACAAAAACAGACTCACAAGGACATGATTGAAGCCGGGGAGAACCAGACCATGAACTAAACCAAAGTTGAGAAACTCAACAAGCACCTGGAATGACTAGATGTTGATTCAGGAAATAACGACTGAATTTGAGTCTCCTTTCATTAGAGACTTGGATGAACTAATGAAGTCACAACTTCAGAACCGATCAAAAATCACTGCCTCACCTGCAGTTTCAAAATGTTAGTTATTTAACTCACATTATTTGTATTCTTCTTTTTTCTTTTTCTTTAAATTACAAATGGAATGACGAATATACAACATGTAAACATTATTAATAACATGTAACAACATGTAAAGTATTACAATTCCATGTATGTACTTATAATTATTTTTAAATTTGCAAGTGTATCTACACTTTGAAAAACGTAATAAAAATATTTTGAAAGATGACATTTATAAGCCCACATTAGGAATCGTGAAGACGCCCTGAACATCAGCATATGTTTAGCTGACAGGGGTAAAACCTGGTGACAGAATCCCTTTAAGGCAGAGGAAAGGGCAAACTAAGTGAAATATAGGTAACCAATTCCGGCTACACTGTTGCAAATCAAGCACCAGTACAAGTACAAGGCAACATATCGGGGCAGTCCAGAAGGACTGCAAATTGTTGCAAAATGTTGTATCAGTCTTAGAACTACTGGACACAATAGCGCTGTGAAGAGTTGAGATGTGTGTGTGACGAGTCTAGCCAGCCATGCACTAACAGATTGCTGGGCTAAGTGTACAAATTCACGGTGAATAAAGTTATACACTCGTATCCCTGCCAACACTCTATTCTGATTAAGGATATAGAGGCAGTAAAACTACTTCCCGCCGATACTAGCGGAAATCATTCATGCTTATCAGCTGACTTGCCCTCAGCATTTCCACAACTGGCACACCATAATAGCTGCTGAATGGGCTAAAATCCATGAGTTGCTATTAGCAACCATCAGCAGCTAGTAGTCCATTATACAATACACCTCACTGCACTCTGAGAATTTTAACATTAGTTTTTCCTTTTCACACTTAGGTTTTAACATTGAATAAATTAAGGTACATTTTACTATTAGTTAGAAACCCCTAAAAGGATTTTTTTGGTCCACAGACCGTTGAGTATATTGATTATTACATGTTACCCTGAGGGTCTCTAAAAGGGCTTTAGAATCTAACCCATGTGGGACTGTAACCATTAAGCTTATTAGCTCTTCTGAGACTGCCCCATGTGACTTCAGTAAACCACTGTTCCCAGATTACGACTGTGTCTCCCTGTTGGGGGATGCCAGCTATCAATTCATTGGTGATATATTCTGTATTTGGATTTTTTGGTGTAAACTAAGCCAACAAATTGGTGGTGTAAACTTAGACCGCACAATCTATAGGTGAGCCAGATATTTCAGCCAGCATTGGTCACTGTGATGTTGTGTTGCAGTTTAAGGCTTTGAGACAACATTAGTAAATGTGGGCCATTTTGCCTTCCTAAAATGTAGGCTCTGTTTTGTCGCAATTAAGACCATGTCCTCCCCCACTAAAACATGCCTCTTTGGTGAGCTAGGCGCAATGGATTTTTCTAAAACTAGATATACCAAATTGCACCAAAAATTAAGCCAAGTTTGGCGCCTTTTATGTGAGGGTCTATGTACAATTAGATTAGTAAATGTAGGATAGCTATTGTATGAAACCTACATAAAAATAAACCTTGAAATTGACCACTGGTTAATAATTAGATTCATCATGTATCCTGATCCCTACAGTTTCAGTCTTAAAGGGGTTGTTCCATGGAACATATTCTACAGTTTTCAAACCAGCACCTGGATCTGAATACTTTTGTAATTGCATCTAATTAAAGATTATTATAGCTACTGAGATATTCAAAGAAATCAATCTGTATAGCGCCACCTGCTGCTTGCTCTTTTTCTAATTTCTCTGTCCTGCTCACTGAGATGGAAGAACATGCTACCAGCTACAGCAGAAAGTACACACTCCTAAGGAAGGAAATGTCCCTATGCTTACAGCTTGATATAAATCTAGCAGAACAATTGGAGCAATGACTGGGGAGATCTCCGTATCCAGGGCTGGTTCTAGCTTTATTAGAGGTTTTCATGCATGGTGATACAATTTTGTGACTAAATTGATAAATAAGAATAAGCTGAAGTTCATACATGAATCTGACCCTTGTTCCATCTGTCTCCTGAAGGTTTAATGGAGTGGAGTCTCAATATTGCCGTGTTAGCACAGTCTAGCATATGGATGAGATGTGACAACTGCCAATGAGAGGGTGATTCTATGAATAGAGCACAATTTATTTTTCCTAAGGACGTCGGTTATAAATAGATTCCAAGGAGCCCCCAAGGTCCTTTCTGACTTCAAGAGAAAAATGCAAAGAAACATTCATACTCAGTTGTTTTCTTAAGCTGGTATTTGCTGCGGGCAGGAGACGTTGATATTTACATATTTAGGGTTTACGAAATTTCACTTTTGCAGTTCGGTTGAATATAAGGCTCATCAACAGTTGATAGCATAGAAGGCTTTTCTGTATTCCATGTTTCTCTGTAAGAATTACTAGTATATTAACCTCTTAGGGACATAGGGCGTACAGTTACGCCCTGATGTCCCGGTACTTAAGGACACAGGACGTACCTGTACGCTCTGTGTATTTCCAATCACCGCCGCGCGGCGGGCGGTGATCGGAGCAGAGTGCCTGCTGAAATCATTCAGCAGGCCTCTGTGACCATGCCGAGGGGGGTCCTGTGACCCCCTGTATCGGCGATCGCAGCAAACCGCAGGTCAATTCTGACCTGTGGTTTGCTGCGCTTCCGGGTTATTCGGATATCCGGTGACCCGATAACTCGGAATAGGATGGTGATCGGTGGTGTGATAATACACCACCAATCACCATCCTTAGATCCTGGGAGGTGGCGGTGACATCACCTCCCAGGATCGCTTCCCATTGGGTGGGCGGGGCTTAAACTTCCCCCAGCTCTGCTCTCCTCCTCCTCCACACTGTGTCCAGGAGACGTGGAGAGAGGAGCCTTGTGGATCTGTGCCCAGCACCCCCAGCACCCCTCATCTGTGCCCAGCACGCCCCATCTGAGCCACCACAGTGCCATCTGGCACTAAAAAGGTACTTAGGGACAGCTTAGATTAGGCAGGGAGAGTTTAGGGGAAAAACCCCATTGCCCCAATGAGGGCGAGGATGACCCCACTTTCCTCTTGTCATCTGCATCCTCCTCTTCATCTAGTGATGATGATGAGCCCCCAAGGCGGCGGAGATGCTGCCAGGCGGAGCAAGGGGACGCCAATGCCAGGGACCCTGTGGCCCACACTAGTACGAGCAGCTCTGGGGCTCGTACTAGTTTTCCGGCCCACAAGATGAGTCCACCTGAGCCCCCTACCGGTTAATTTGCATGGTGTATCCGAGAGGATTTTGAGCCCATGATTCCTGATTTTGTTGGCCAACCAGGATTCCAGATTCCCACAGTGGGCTTCACTGAATATGACTATTTTATTTTTTTTCAGTGACCACTTTGTGAATCTGATGGTGGAGCAAACGAACTTGTATGCCCAACAGTTCATTGCTCAACACTCGGGCTCCTTTTTAGCTAGGTCCGGTGCCAGTCAGTGCAGCCAAGATGAGGACGTTTTGGGGCCTGGTGCTGCACATGGATCTAGTCAAAAAACCCAGTGTCAGGCAGTACTGGAGTGGGGACGTTCTCTACCAGACCCCACTCTACTGTATGGCCATGACACAGTCCTGTTTTGAGGCCATTCGGAAATGCCTGCATTATGCAGATAATGCAGCGTGTCCCCCCCCGAGGTGATCCTGTCTATGACTGCCTGTACAAAATCAGGCCGCTCATCGATCACTTCGGGGCCAAATTTTTGGAGGCCTATGTACCTGGAAGGGAGGTCGCTGTTGATGAGTCTCTCATTGCTTTCAAGGGGAGACTCATTTTCCACCAGTATGTTCCCTCTAAGCGGGTGAGGTATGGCGTGAAGCTGTACAAACTTTGTGAGAGTACCTCAGGATACACTTACAAGTTTGTGTTTACGACGGGCAAGATTCCCGTATTGAACCCCCAGAATGTCCCCCCACTCTGGGTGTTAGTGGGAAACTTGTGTGGGACCTTATGCACCCACTGCTAGAAAAGGGTTACCACCTATACGTGGATAACTTTATACTAGTATCCCCTTGTTCCAGTCCCTCGCCGACAGATCTTTATCCGCTTGTGGGACCGTGCGGAAAAATCAACGCGGCCTCCCTACCCACCCGCTCCAGGTACCTATCCCCAGGGGTGAGACCCGTGCCCTTACCAGTGGAAACCTGCTGCTGGTCAGATATAAGGACAAGAGGGATGTTCTTGTACTGTCCAGAATTCACGGTAACAGCAACACCGCTGTCCCTGTGCAAGGTACCGCGGCAACGGTCCTCAAGCCCGATTGTATCGTCAACTACAATAAGTATATGGGAGGAGTTGATCTCTCTGATCAAGTCCTCAAGCCATATAACGCAATGGGCAAAACCCGGGCATGGTACAAAAAAGTTGCGGTCTACTTGGTACAGGTTGCCTTGTACAACTCTTTTGTGCTGTCCCAGAGTGCTGGCAAGACAGGAAAATTCCTCCAGTTCTATGAGGCAGTCCTCAAGGCCCTGATCTTTTCTGATCGGGAAAGAGCAGGCCGGAGTACCTCGGGAACTGGAGGCGCCCGGATCGTCCCTGGCAAACACTTTCCAGGTGTGGTCCCCCATACTGGAAAGAAGGCACGGTCCCAAAAAAAAGTGAGTGTGTCACAGGAGGGGGATACGGAAGGACACCACCACTCAGTGTGACACGTGCCCCGATCATCCGGGCCTCTGCATTGACGTTTGCTTCAGGGAGTACCACACTTCCATGGATTACTAAATTTATAATCCCCTTCCTAAATTTTAATTCTATTTAGCCACAGACAATCGCCCAGAAAAAAAAAAAAACTATAGCTTTCCGACTTTGGAGACACTAAAACACATTTTTTTCTCTCCAAAAATGATATTATTTTGTAAAAATAAAATAAATAAAAAAAGTTGACATATTAGGTATCGCCGCGTCCGTAAGAACCTTAACTATAAAAATACCCCATGATCTAACCCCTCAGATGAACACAGTCAAAAAAGTTAAATAAAAACGGTGTCAAAAAAGCTATTTTTTGGTCACCTTACATCGCAAAAAGTGTAATAGCAAGCGATCAAAAAGTCATATGCACCCCAAAATAGTGCCAATAAAACCGTCCTCTCATCCCGCAAAAAATGAGCCACTACCTAAGACAATCGGCCAAAAAATATAAAAAACTGACTCTCAGACTATGGAGATACTAAAATGTTTATTTTTTTGTTTAAAAAAGGATATTATAGTGTAAAACCTAAATAAATAAAAAAATGTAGAAATATTAGGTATCGCCGCGTCCGTAAGAATCTGCTCTATAAAAATACTCCATGACCTAACCCCTCAAATGAACACAGTAAAAAAATAAAACGTTGCCAAAACAGTTATTTTTGGGCAAATTTTCCTTTTTAATCAATTTTTTTCCAGTAACAAAGCAAGGGTTAACCGCCAAACAAAACGTAATATTTATTGTCCTGATTCTGAAGTTTACAGAAACACCCCATATGTGGTCGTAAACTGCTGTATGACCAAACGGCAGGGCGCAGAAGGAAAGGAATGCCATATGGTTTTTGGAAGGCAGATTTTGCTGGACTGGTTTATTTACACCATGTCCCATTTGAAGCCCCCCTGATGCACCCCTAGAGTAGAAACTCCATAAAAGTGACCCCATCTAAGAAACTACACCCCTCAAGGTATTTAAAACTGATTTTACAAACTTTGTTAACCCTTTAGGTGTTCCACAAGAGTTATTGGCAAATGGAGATGAAATTTCAGATTTATTTTTTTTGTAACCTTGCCTCACAAAAATGTAATATAGAGCAACCAAAAATCATATGTACCCTAAAAATAGTTTTAAAAAAATGCCACCTTATCCCTTAGTTTCCAAAATGGGGTCACTTTTATGGAGTTTCCACTCTAGGGTGCATCAGGGGGGCTTCAAATGGGACATGGTGTAAATAAACCAGTCCAGCAAAATCTGCCTTTCAAAAACCACATGGCGCTCCTTTCCTTCTACGCCCTGCCGTGTGCCCGTACAGCAGTTTACGACCACATATGGGGTTTTTCTATAAACTACAGAATCAGGGCAATAAATATTGAGTTTTGTTTGGCTGTTCACCCTTGCTTTGCTACTTGAAAAAATTTATTAAAATTGAAAATTTTGCAAAATAAATATTGAAATTCAGAAATTTTATCATTTGCCAATAACTCTTGTGGAACACCTAAAGGGTTAATAAAGTTTGTAAAATCAGTTTTGAATACCTTGAGGGGTGTTGTTTCTTAGATGGGGTCACTTTTATGGAGTTTCTACTCTAGGGGTGCATCAGGGGGGCTTCAGATGAGACATGGTGTAAATAAACCAGTCCAGCAAAATCTGCCTTCCAAAAACCACATGGCGTTCCTTTCCTTCTGCGCCCTGTCGTTTGGTCGTACAGCAGTTTACGACCACATATGGGGTGTTTCTATAAACTACAAAATCAGGGCAATAAATATTGAGTTTTGTTTGGCTGTTAACCCTTGCTTTGTAACTTGAAAAAATGGATTAAAATTGAAAATTTGCCAAAAAATTGAAATTCTGAAATGTCATCTTTATTTGCCAATAACTCTTGTGGAACACCTAAAGGGTTAACAAAGTTTGTAAAATCAGTTTTGAATACCTTGAGGGGTGTAGTTTCTTAGATGGGGTCACTTTTATGGAGTTTCTACTCTAGGGGTGCATCAGGAGGGCTTAAAATGGGACATGGTGTAAATAAACCAGTCCAGCAAAATCTGCCTTCCAAAAACCATATGGCGTTCCTTTCCTTCTGCGCCCTGCCGTTTGGTCGTACAGCAGTTTGCGACCACATATGGGGTGTTTCCATAACCTACAGCATCAGGGCAATAAGTATTGAGTTTGTTTGGCTGTTAACCCTTGCTTTGTTACTTGAAAAAATGGATTAAAATGGAAAATTTGCCCAAAAATCTAAATTCTGAAATTTCATCTTCATTTGCCAATAACTCTTGTGGAACACCTAAAGGGTAAACAAAGTTTGTAAAATCAGTTTTGAACACCTTGAGGGGTGTAGTTTCTTAGGTGGGGTCACTTCTATGGAGTTCCTACTCTAGGGGTGCATCAGGGGGGCTTCAAATGGCACATGGTGTAAATAAACCAGTCCAGCAAAAGCTGCCTTCTAAAAACCACATGGCGCTCCTTTCCTTCTATGCCCTGTCGTGTGCCCGTACAGCAGTTTACAACCACATATGGGGTGTTTCTGTAAACTACAGAATCAGAGCAATAAATATCGAGTTTTGTTTGGCTGTTCACCCTTGCTTTGTTTCTTGAAAACATGGATAAAAATGGAAAATTTGCCTAAAAATCTAAATTCAGAATTTTATCTCCATTTGCCATTAACTCTTGTGGAACACTTAAAGGGTTAACAAAGTTAGTCAAATCAGTTTTGAATACCTTGAGGGGTGTAGTTTCTAGAATAGGGTCATTTTTGGGTGGTTTCTATTATGTAAACCTCACAAAGTGACTTCAGACCTGAACTGGTCCTTAAAAAGTGGGTTTTTGAAAACTTCTGAAAAATTTCAAGATTTTCTTCTAAACTTCTAAGCCTTGTAACGTCCCCAAAATATAAAATGACATTCCCAAAATGATCCAAACATGTAGACATATGGGGAATGTAAATTAATAACTATTTTTGGAGGTATTACTATGTATTATAGAAGTAGAGAAATTGAAACTTGGAAATTTGCTAATTTTTCAACATTTTTGGATTTTTTGATTACAATACAATAGTACAATATGTGACGAAAAAAAAATCTCAGAATGGCCTGGATAAATAAAAGCGTTTTAAAGTTATTCACACACAAAGTGACACTGGTCAGATTTGCAAAAAATGGCCTGGTCCTTAAGGTGAAAATGAGCCCTGTCCTTAAGGGGTTAAAAAAAAAGTTAGATTGGTGAAAAATGTCAAAATTATACAGTAGGTGGAAAGTGGCAACTGTGAATCAATTTATTTTAGTGTCCATTCCTCAGAAATGACTTCAATGAGCAATGCTCTTATCTATTACATAGTGCAAAATGATACATATAATCTTGAATTTAAGAATTTTAAAGAAACCTACTCCATTGTGGACAGTGGTTTCCAAGAGCCAAAATGTCCACGCAGAGATTCTATATGACAGCACATGGAATCCCTAGAAATAATGGTGGAAATTCATCATCCCTCATGCCTTTTTTGGTGTTAAAAAGTTGCAAAACACTTTGCGACTTTTAAGATACCATTGTTACTTTTTTACGCTGTCCTCACTAGTTTCCGAAAAAGGGTCGTGACAAGGATGGGGTGTGGGCGGGGCCACCATTCCTGGCGCATTCATCACTATTTATGTCAGAATCTGGCTCAAATAACTGCAGAAATATACGCCATCTATGAGCTGGAGAAGAGTTCAGGCTGGTTTATGAACTGCTGGAGGAGGCATGTGATTTATAGTGAAGCCTACACCTCATCATAAATTACATATCTCCTCTGGCAGCGCTGGAGCACATGCAATCTCCTCCACAGTATGGGGAGGACAGATAGCTAATGCCATTTCTCATCCCCATAGAAATCATTGTTTGCCAGCAGCAAAACTTGATTAGTCAGCACAGGGCCGGTTCTAGGTGAAATGGGGCCCTGGGGCGAAAAACAATAAGGGGCCCCCCCATGACACTTGATGACTTTTACAGAAGAAACTGTATATTTTGGGGCACAGTGTAGCGGTATACTGTATATTGTGGGGCACAGTGTAGGCTATATGTGTATAACATAAACATAATTCATATGAGAACTTACAGTTACTTGGCTTGGCCCTTGGGGATCTCGGACGGCACTTCCACACTGATGTTGCGTTTTATCCTAATGAGAAAGATTTTATACTAAGAATTTGGAGAAGGGGCAGAGGAATAGCAGAGCAGGGAGAGGATGGTGCTGCTACTAGGGGGTCATACCATGGGGGAGTAATAAAGCCCACCATAATGCCCCCCCAGTAGAAATAATTCTCCCCCCTAGTGCCCCCCATAATGTACCAGTATAAAATGCCCGATATTTAGTGCGCCAGTAGATGCCCTCAGTGTCCCTCATAATTTGTAAGCATAAAATACCCCTTCTCAGTGCCCCCGTAGATGACCCCATAGTAGTCCTCTCCCCCCTTCCCCATAGTACCCACCACAATGTGTCCCAGTATAAAATGCCCCTATACAGAGCCCCCATATAAAATAACCGTTCTTTGTGGCCTCAGTAGATGCCCCTATAGTGCCACCAATAATGTGCCAGTAAGAAGTCCCCCCATAGATGTCCCCCAATAATGTGCCAGTAAAATGTGCCCTCATAGATGCCCCCCAATCATGTGCCAGTAGCCTGAGCCCCCATCAACATGTGCCAGTAGCCATAGGCGCCCCCCATCATGTGCCAGTAGCTATAGGGCCCCCCTATCATGTGCCAGTAGCCTGAGCCCCCATCAACATGTGCCAGTAGCCATAGGCGCCCCCCCTATCATGTGCCACTAGCCATAGGGCCCCCCTATCATGTGCCAGTAGCCATAGGGCCCCCCTATCATGTGCCAGTAGCCTGAGCCCCCGTCAACATGTACCAGTAGCCATAGGCGGCCCCCCCCTATCATGTGCCACTAGCCATAGGGCCCCCGTATCATGTGCCACTAGCCATAGGGCCCCCCTATCATGTGCCACTAGCCATAGCCCCCCCCCCCTATCATTTGCCAGTAGCCACCAGTATTGTACAGAAAAAAGAAAAAAAAACACTTATACTTACCTCCTTGGCAGCAATGCGATGCAGGCCTTTTCCGGCCTGTGTCCCACGCTGTGTACGGCTCAGGGCTCAGGCGGCGCGATGATATCATCGCGCCGCCTGCCGGCCTCTAATAGACTGCCGGTCTAGTGCCTGCAGCTTATCAGAGGAAGGGAAAGGGACACACCTGTAGTGTACGGGGACTGTAATACCCGTCACTACCAAAGTGTCACTTGGTGTGCTGTCGTCCCTCCTTAGTTATGGAGAAGTTGGTATATGTCAGTTTTATAAAATGTCATGTAATGCAATGCTATGTGTTTCCCTGTTACTATGACACTTGCATGTACAGGCCTGCTAGGGGTGTCATTCCAGCTTCTAGTCACTAGAGGGAGCTAGAGAGCCCTAGTCTATATAAGGCCCAGTCAGGGAAGGGAAAGGGAGACGGAGTCTAGTGTCTGTAATCTACAGTTGGAGATTAGACAATGTCAGAGACAAGTCCAGGCCTGAAGCCTGCTGTCCAGGAGAAGATTCCCTCCTGAATTCCCATATGCAGAAACAGGAATATCTTAGCTAAAGAGCCTGAGGAAGCAGCTGAGAGAGACCGAGGCAAAGTGCAGAGAAGCAAGAGGTACCAAAAATAACAGAGGAGGTACTTTCTAAAGCTATAGCCAAGGATATAAAGCCAGAACTAGGTTATTGGGCCTTGGTGAAGAATTGCTATATTCCAGGATCAGACAGAAATAGAGTGCAAGCTCCTGTACTGCAAGTCCTGTGTTCAACACTCTGTAATCACCTTGCTAAATCTGTAATTGCCTGCATCAACCGTATTGCAAAATCGACTGTATGCCAAGGAACTGCGATTCCAATATTGTCTCTGCATGAAAACTACTAAAGTTGGAGTTCTGTTTTAATACCACGTGTTCCTCAATTTATTCCTGCTATCCGCAAACGGCGTGCCACCGTTTAATTGGCACTGGCGTCACGAACAATTTCTACCATCACCTGCCTATGCAGAGAGTCAGCCGTCTCAGGTTAGTGTCATTGCACTACTACACCCAGAAACTCTATTACACACAACTTGAGTACGCTGCACCTCTCTTTTGGCGTCACGAACAGGATACGCACGCTTTCTAGTGCAAGAAGCGTGAACTTTGTGCCTTATACAGTTGCCCTGTGACCAAAGTGACAAATTGCCTGTTTATTGAAAGTGGACTTTGTGGACTGAAAATCATACCCAAAGTGTACCAAAAAATTCTAAAAAGCGCTGTGCAGTGTTGCGCTACCAAGAGGAAGAAAATCGCCGCATTGGAGTGTGGTTTTGTGGACTTTTAACAATCCTGCTTGCTGTCAGTGAATAGACAGCGTTTATACCCAAAGATGGCTGCTGGGCTTGCTGAATTTACTGCTGCGTCACCTTCATCCCGAAAAGGCGGGAAAAATTGGCGCCTTTCCGAGAAAAGAGCGGGAAGGAGTTCAAGGTCAGGCGCCACTGCTTATCTGGACATTTGCATGTCTGCCAGCATGGACACCGCCTTCCATATACTGGAATACCTGGGGGGCGGCCTCCCAGTGCAGTGGGAGGAGCTGGCTGCTGTAATTGACGCGACCCTATCGCTCTCCTCAGAAGGATCGAGCATGTTGAAAAGTGAGCATCATTGTGCTGCAATGTCTACGCCTAAAATACTGCAAGTGCCTGATGTTGGTGTAGAGCCAGAGGAGGCTCCACCGGCCTACTCTCCGGGACCGGAGACACCCGCCTGCCGCCCAAGGGAGAAAGAACCAGAGCCCTACTATGGCTCGTGGAGAGACTTTTTTCAGCCCTCGTTCAAGTGGTCATCACTTATGGCGGAGATCCGGGAGGCCGCTATAAAGCGGAATACGAAGACCAAAATCGCTTATGAAGAATTGACTAAAACAATCCATGAAAAGCATGCTAACACCCAACCCCGCCTGGAAAGGAGAAAGGGAGTGGTGCTGTCATTCGACAAAACCCGTGGCTACGGGTTCATCCAGGACTATCTAACTGGCAGAGACCTCTATGTGAATCGAAGGTCTGTCAAAAGAGACTACCTCCCTTCTTATCAGCACAGCCTCCGTGAGGGAGAGGAAGTGGAGTACACCCCTGCCGTGACCCGTCCCAAACGAGCACCTGAGGACTGGGAGGCAGAAGAAGGAGAAGACTACTCTGGCTGCGAGCGGGAACCTGAACGCTCTCCAGAGCCGGCCCATCACGCCTTTCAGGAGCGGAGCTCCTTCATTGGGCCTAACGTCTTCTGGCAGCCAACCGTGTTGGAGAAATGGGTGAGCCCCTATCCTTCCCCCGAGCTGCCTCGTCGGGAGAAGACCATACAAGATATGGAAAACTTGAAAGGACTTCATGCTACCTTGGAGAACATCCGGAGGGGTCGGAGACCAGACGCATCGCCAGAACCTGCAGAGGCCGAGTCCGCGCCATCGGTGACTGTACCTGCTCCGGCGGCGCCAGCAGATGACAGCGACTCCGACACAGAGAGCATCAGTGAGCAGATTGTCCGGCTGGAGGAGAAGTTGCGGGAGCTGCGCAAGATCGCGACCGCCAGGATCCAGACGCCGCCAAAGAAGGACGAGGTAAGGGTGCCTGTCACCACCCGTAGACCACCTTCTGCTGCCACCGCTCCGTCAGTGCCCCAAAGGAGACCCCCGGTTGCTGTGAATAGCCGCGCCGAGCCCACCGGACCGCTTGAGGCGGCGGTAACCACGCCATTCCATCCCACAATCCTTATGCCGGGACCGGTACGGTCCACCCAAGGGTTTACCCCTAGGCCCATGGGGCCAATACCTATTAGGGGCCCCTTCACCCTACAGCTGCCCCCCAATACAGGTATGTGGGCCCATCCTCCTGTAGAGGACTACTACAGGCCGTACTTGCCAGCAGAGCCAAGTGGTTATGATATGCCACTGTGAATCAGCCTGCTAGGCCTTTGATTTATTTCACTGCAGAAGTTTGATGTTAACCCTTCCAGGACAGGAGTCCTATGTTTCTGGTCCTTTGTTGCGGCTGCCAGTTTGTCCACGGCTCAGTGGTAGGTGTTGACCACTGAAATCACAAAGTCAGCAAGGCCACGTTTGTTTCCAGGACCTCCTGCCTGCTTTTGCTACCCCACGCCAAGTTGTGCCTGTTCCTTTAGTTGCACCTTTTACCCTTCACCCCCTTTTCAGGTTGATCAGGGGTCTTACAGCACTTGTCTTTGCTGTCCTTTTATTGTGCAACTTCATACTAAGGAACCGTGCCCGGAGACAGACTCAAAAGAACCTGAGCCTCTGAGATTTTTGCTCTTTTAAAGGAAATGTGCCCAGAGATGGACTCCACCGCATGAGAGCCACTGTGATTTAATAGAAAAATAACCTGGGTACGGTCTCATGTTTGTTCTTTGAGCCTCCAAGAACTTTTATACTGTTTTATCTATTTTGCTGTTCTATTATGGACTTATTCATTGTCATGGACTATCCTGGTTATAATGTTACGCTGTGCCAGGTCAGCGCCCCCGTTCCATTCATTATCCTGAGAGAAGAGAACGACGCCCCTTGTCACTACCCTTCACCTTTGCCAATTGGATCTGATGCAAATGTAAATGCAGATGAATTACATGTATGTATGCCTGCATGTCTCTATTTTCTATTTCAGGTAGAGATTTCAGTTGGGCGACCCATGATGGAGTACGAGGTCGTACTCAGCTTAAAGCAGTGGGGTATGTAGTGTACGGGGACTGTAATACCCGTCACTACCAAAGTGTCACTTGGTGTGCTGTCGTCCCTCCTTAGTTATGGAGAAGTTGGTATATGTCAGTTTTATAAAATGTCATGTAATGCAATGCTATGTGTTTCCCTGTTACTATGACACTTGCATGTACAGGCCTGCTAGGGGTGTCATTCCAGCTTCTAGTCACTAGAGGGAGCTAGAGAGCCCTAGTCTATATAAGGCCCAGTCAGGGAAGGGAAAGGGAGACGGAGTCTAGTGTCTGTAATCTACAGTTGGAGATTAGACAATGTCAGAGACAAGTCCAGGCCTGAAGCCTGCTGTCCAGGAGAAGATTCCCTCCTGAATTCCCATATGCAGAAACAGGAATATCTTAGCTAAAGAGCCTGAGGAAGCAGCTGAGAGAGACCGAGGCAAAGTGCAGAGAAGCAAGAGGTACCAAAAATAACAGAGGAGGTACTTTCTAAAGCTATAGCCAAGGATATAAAGCCAGAACTAGGTTATTGGGCCTTGGTGAAGAATTGCTATATTCCAGGATCAGACAGAAATAGAGTGCAAGCTCCTGTACTGCAAGTCCTGTGTTCAACACTCTGTAATCACCTTGCTAAATCTGTAATTGCCTGCATCAACCGTATTGCAAAATCGACTGTATGCCAAGGAACTGCGATTCCAATATTGTCTCTGCATGAAAACTACTAAAGTTGGAGTTCTGTTTTAATACCACGTGTTCCTCAATTTATTCCTGCTATCCGCAAACGGCGTGCCACCGTTTAATTGGCACTGGCGTCACGAACAATTTCTACCATCACCTGCCTATGCAGAGAGTCAGCCGTCTCAGGTTAGTGTCATTGCACTACTACACCCAGAAACTCTATTACACACAACTTGAGTACGCTGCACCTCTCTTTTGGCGTCACGAACAGGATACGCACGCTTTCTAGTGCAAGAAGCGTGAACTTTGTGCCTTATACAGTTGCCCTGTGACCAAAGTGACAAATTGCCTGTTTATTGAAAGTGGACTTTGTGGACTGAAAATCATACCCAAAGTGTACCAAAAAATTCTAAAAAGCGCTGTGCAGTGTTGCGCTACCAAGAGGAAGAAAATCGCCGCATTGGAGTGTGGTTTTGTGGACTTTTAACAATCCTGCTTGCTGTCAGTGAATAGACAGCGTTTATACCCAAAGATGGCTGCTGGGCTTGCTGAATTTACTGCTGCGTCACCTTCATCCCGAAAAGGCGGGAAAAATTGGCGCCTTTCCGAGAAAAGAGCGGGAAGGAGTTCAAGGTCAGGCGCCACTGCTTATCTGGACATTTGCATGTCTGCCAGCATGGACACCGCCTTCCATATACTGGAATACCTGGGGGGCGGCCTCCCAGTGCAGTGGGAGGAGCTGGCTGCTGTAATTGACGCGACCCTATCGCTCTCCTCAGAAGGATCGAGCATGTTGAAAAGTGAGCATCATTGTGCTGCAATGTCTACGCCTAAAATACCGCAAGTGCCTGATGTTGGTGTAGAGCCAGAGGAGGCTCCACCGGCCTACTCTCCGGGACCGGAGACACCCGCCTGCCGCCCAAGGGAGAAAGAACCAGAGCCCTACTATGGCTCGTGGAGAGACTTTTTTCAGCCCTCGTTCAAGTGGTCATCACTTATGGTGGAGATCCGGGAGGCCGCTATAAAGCGGAATACGAAGACCAAAATCGTTTATGAAGAATTGACTAAAACAATCCATGAAAAGCATGCTAACACCCAACCCCGCCTGGAAAGGAGAAAGGGAGTGGTGCTGTCATTCGACAAAACCCGTGGCTACGGGTTCATCCAGGACTATCTAACTGGCAGAGACCTCTATGTGAATCGAAGGTCTGTCAAAAGAGACTACCTCCCTTCTTATCAGCACAGCCTCCGTGAGGGAGAGGAAGTGGAGTACACCCCTGCCGTGACCCGTCCCAAACGAGCACCTGAGGACTGGGAGGCAGAAGAAGGAGAAGACTACTCTGGCTGCGAGCGGGAACCTGAACGCTCTCCAGAGCCGGCCCATCACGCCTTTCAGGAGCGGAGCTCCTTCATTGGGCCTAACGTCTTCTGGCAGCCAACCGTGTTGGAGAAATGGGTGAGCCCCTATCCTTCCCCCGAGCTGCCTCGTCGGGAGAAGACCATACAAGATATGGAAAACTTGAAAGGACTTCATGCTACCTTGGAGAACATCCGGAGGGGTCGGAGACCAGACGCATCGCCAGAACCTGCAGAGGCCGAGTCCGCGCCATCGGTGACTGTACCTGCGCCGGCGGCGCCAGCAGATGACAGCGACTCCGACACAGAGAGCATCAGTGAGCAGATTGTCCGGCTGGAGGAGAAGTTGCGGGAGCTGCGCAAGATCGCGACCGCCAGGATCCAGACGCCGCCAAAGAAGGACGAGGTAAGGGTGCCTGTCACCACCCGTAGACCACCTTCTGCTGCCACCGCTCCGTCAGTGCCCCAAAGGAGACCCCCGGTTGCTGTGAATAGCCGCGCCGAGCCCACCGGACCGCTTGAGGCGGCGGTAACCACGCCATTCCATCCCACAATCCTTATGCCGGGACCGGTACGGTCCACCCAAGGGTTTACCCCTAGGCCCATGGGGCCAATACCTATTAGGGGCCCCTTCACCCTACAGCTGCCCCCCAATACAGTTATGTGGGCCCATCCTCCTGTAGAGGACTACTACAGGCCGTACTTGCCAGCAGAGCCAAGTGGTTATGATATGCCACTGTGAATCAGCCTGCTAGGCCTTTGATTTATTTCACTGCAGAAGTTTGATGTTAACCCTTCCAGGACAGGAGTCCTATGTTTCTGGTCCTTTGTTGCGGCTGCCAGTTTGTCCACGGCTCAGTGGTAGGTGTTGACCACTGAAATCACAAAGTCAGCAAGGCCACGTTTGTTTCCAGGACCTCCTGCCTGCTTTTGCTACCCCACGCCAAGTTGTGCCTGTTCCTTTAGTTGCACCTTTTACCCTTCACCCCCTTTTCAGGTTGATCAGGGGTCTTACAGCACTTGTCTTTGCTGTCCTTTTATTGTGCAACTTCATACTAAGGAACCGTGCCCGGAGACAGACTCAAAAGAACCTGAGCCTCTGAGATTTTTGCTCTTTTAAAGGAAATGTGCCCAGAGATGGACTCCACCGCATGAGAGCCACTGTGATTTAATAGAAAAATAACCTGGGCACGGACTCATGTTTGTTCTTTGAGCCTCCAAGAACTTTTATACTGTTTTATCTATTTTGCTGTTCTATTATGGACTTATTCATTGTCATGGACTATCCTGGTTATAATGTTACGCTGTGCCAGGTCAGCGCCCCCGTTCCATTCATTATCCTGAGAGAAGAGAACGACGCCCCTTGTCACTACCCTTCACCTTTGCCAATTGGACCTGATGTAAATGTAAATGCAGATGAATTACATGTATGTATGCCTGCATGTCTCTATTTTCTATTTCAGGTAGAGATTCCAGTTGGGCGACCCATGATGGAGTACGAGGTCGTACTCAGCTTAAAGCAGTGGGGTATGTAGTGTACGGGGACTGTAATACCCGTCACTACCAAAGTGTCACTTGGTGTGCTGTCGTCCCTCCTTAGTTATGGAGAAGTTGGTATATGTCAGTTTTATAAAATGTCATGTAATGCAATGCTATGTGTTTCCCTGTTACTATGACACTTGCATGTACAGGCCTGCTAGGGGTGTCATTCCAGCTTCTAGTCACTAGAGGGAGCTAGAGAGCCCTAGTCTATATAAGGCCCAGTCAGGGAAGGGAAAGGGAGACGGAGTCTAGTGTCTGTAATCTACAGTTGGAGATTAGACAATGTCAGAGACAAGTCCAGGCCTGAAGCCTGCTGTCCAGGAGAAGATTCCCTCCTGAATTCCCATATGCAGAAACAGGAATATCTTAGCTAAAGAGCCTGAGGAAGCAGCTGAGAGAGACCGAGGCAAAGTGCAGAGAAGCAAGAGGTACCAAAAATAACAGAGGAGGTACTTTCTAAAGCTATAGCCAAGGATATAAAGCCAGAATTAGGTTATTGGGCCTTGGTGAAGAATTGCTATATTCCAGGATCAGACAGAAATAGAGTGCAAGCTCCTGTACTGCAAGTCCTGTGTTCAACACTCTGTAATCACCTTGCTAAATCTGTAATTGCCTGCATCAACCGTATTGCAAAATCGACTGTATGCCAAGGAACTGCGATTCCAATATTGTCTCTGCATGAAAACTACTAAAGTTGGAGTTCTGTTTTAATACCACGTGTTCCTCAATTTATTCCTGCTATCCGCAAACGGCGTGCCACCGTTTAATTGGCACTGGCGTCACGAACAATTTCTACCATCACCTGCCTATGCAGAGAGTCAGCCGTCTCAGGTTAGTGTTATTGCACTACTACACCCAGAAACTCTATTACACACAACTTGAGTACGCTGCACACCTCTCCCTCCCCTGCCGCACAGCCATCTGTATCGCTGTCCTGAGGACGGCAATACAGATGACTGGAGATGAGCGCTTCCATAATGGACCTATCTTGGCCCAAGTCAAACTAATAAATCACTTTTATTCGGTATGCATTAAAAAGCTAAACGATATGCGTGGAACGCAAATTTTTATTGGTTATACAGGCCATTGAAACAAACAGTTACTAAGGAATTAAAAACACGGTCACCACACCACTGATACTAGTACTGACTAGTGGTAGTGAAGGAGACAAGGGAGGGGAGGGGAGGAGGGAAGGTAGTGAACCATGCACAGTCCCTAACCCCAAGTCCAATTATTTGCCCTACCACGTCAGTGAATATTGGCTCTATCTTGATCTAGTAACCTTGCTAATAAGCCTACTGCAAGTGTTATGGTGTAGAGACCACCAGGCGACTAGATACCCTAGCTGTCTACAGACTGATAGCACCGACGTGGACTAAACACCTATATCTCCTATAAATACCAACTAGTGACGGTATTGAGCCTGTAGTCCATCTGGACTACTATGCGATTCTGATAACAGTGGTGGAGTGAACGCTAGTTAAAACCTAACACTGCCCCCCGACATGTTTCGCCAGTAACACTGGCTTCCTCAGGGGTAATGGGCAGCACGATCTGCTGCCGGCAAACAATGTTTTTTTAGCATGCATAAAAATTGTGGTTGCCGGATGAATGAGCGTTTTGTCATTCATCGGGAGATCAGCGTCACTTTTAGGCCTCCTGCACACGACCGTATGGCTTTCTCAGTGTTTTGCGGTCCGTTTTTCACGGATCTGTTGTTCCATTTTTTATTTCCATTGTGTTTCCGTTTTTCCGTTCCGTTTTTCTGTATGGCATATACAGTATACAGTAATTAAATAGATAAAATTGGGCTGGGCATAACATTTTCAATAGATGGTTCCGCAAAAAACGGAACGGAAACGGAAGACATACGGATGCATTTCCGTATGTGTTCCGTTTTTTTGCGGACCCATTGACTTGAATGGAGCCACGGAACGTGATTTGCAGGCAATAATAGGACATGTTCTATCTTTAAACGGAACGGAAAAACGGAAAGCATACGGAGTACATTCCGTTTTTTTTGCGGAACCATTGAAATGAATGGTTCGGTATACGGACCGTATACGGAACACAAAAAACGGCCAGTAAACGGGGAAAAAAAACGGTCGTGTGCAGGAGGCCTTAGGCTGGAATACACATACAGATCATCTCTAAGCAGTGTTAGTACAAATGCTCGTTAGCAGTGATCTACCCAACTATCTGTAGGTGTAATATAGCCCTAATAGTAATGATGGGTTAAAGGGCATCTGTCAGCAGATCTGTACCTATGAAACTGGCTGACCTGTTGAATGTGCACTTGGCAGCTGAATACATGTGTGTTGATCCCATGTTTATAAGTGCCTGCATTACTTAACCGCTTACCGACCGCCTAACGCAGGGATGCTTCCTGGCGGCGGTCGATTCATTCCTCCTAGACGCATGTACGCGTCATCTCGCGAGACGCGATATTTCCTGTGAACGCGCGCACACAGGCGCGCGTGTTCACAGGAACTGAAGGTAAGCGAGTGGATCTGCAGCCTGCCAGCGGCGATCGTTCACTGGCAGGCTGTAGATGCGATTTTTTTAAACTCCTAACAGGTATATTAGACGCTGTTTTGATAACAGCGTCTAATATACCTGCTACCTGGTCCTCTGGTGGTCCCTTTTGCTTGGATCGACCACCAGAGGACACAGGCAGCTCTGTAATAAGTAGCACCAAGCACCACACTACACTACACCCCCCTGTCACTTATTAACCCCTTATTAACCCCTGATCACCCCATATAGACTCCCTGATCACCCCCTGTCATTGATCACCCCCCTGTCATTGATCACCTCCCTGTAAGGCTCCATTCAGATGTCCGTATGTGTTTTACGGATCCACGGATCCATGGATCGGATCTGCAAAACACATACGGACGTCTGAATGGAGCCTTACAGGGGGGTGATCAATGACAGGGGGGTGATCACCCCATATAGACTCCCTGATCACCCCCCTGTCATTGATCACCCCCCTGTCATTGATCACCCCCCTGTAAGGCTCCATTCAGACGTCTGTATGTGTTTTACGGATCCACGGATCCATGGATCGGATCCGCAAAACACATACGGACGTCTGAATGGAGCCTTACAGGGGGGTGATCACCCCATATAGACTCCCTGATCACCCCCTGTCATTGATCACGCCCTTGTAAGGCTGGCTCCATTCAAAGGTCTGTATGTGTTTTGCGGATCCACGGATCATGGATCGGATCCGCAAAACACATACGGACGTCTGAATGGAGCCTTACAGGGGGGTGATCAATGACAGGGGGGTGATCACCCCATATAGACTCCCTGATCACCCCCCTGTCATTAATCACCCCCCTGTCATTGATCACCCCCCTGTAAGGCTCCATTCAGACATCCGTATGTGTTTTACGGATCCATCGATCAGATCCGCAAAACACATACGGACGTCTGAATGGAGCCTTACAGGGGGGTGATCACCCCATATAGACTCCCTGATCACCCCCCTGTCATTGATCACCCCCTTGTAAGGCTGGCTCCATTCAGAGGTCCGTATGTGTTTTGCAGATCCACGGATCCATGGATCGGATCCGCAAAACACATACGGACGTCTGAATGAAGCCTTACAGGGGGGTGATCAATGACAGGGGGGTGATCACACCATATAGACTCCCTGATCACCCCCCTGTGATTGATCACCCCCCTGTAAGGCTCCATTCAGATGTCCGTTTGTGTTTTGCGGATCCGATCCGTGGATCCGCAAAACACATACGGACCTCTGAATGGAGCCTTACAGGGGGGTGATCAATGACCGGGGGTGATCACCCCATATAGACTCCCTGATCACCCCCCTGTCATTGATCACCCCCCTGTAAGGCTCCATTCAGACGTCCGTATGTGTTTTACGGATCCACGGATCCATGGATCGGATCTGCAAAACACATACGGACATCTGAATGGAGCCTTACAGGGGGGTGATCAATGACAGGGGGGTGATCACCCCATATAGACTCCCTGATCACCCCCCTGTCATTGATCACCCCCCTGTCATTGATCACGCCCCTGTAAGGCTCCATTCAGACATTTTTTTGGCACAAGTTAGTGGAAATTGTTTTTTTTTAAAATTTTTTGTTTTTTCTTACAAAGTCTCATATTCCACTAACTTGTGACAAAAAATAAAATCTCATATGAACTCCCCATACCCCTCATGGAATCCAAATGCGTAACATTTTTTAGACATTTATATTCCAGACTTCTTCTCACGCTTTAGGGCCCCTAAAATGCCAGGGCAGTATAAATACCCCACATGTGACCCCATTTCGGAAAGAAGACACCCCAAGGTATTCGCTGAGGGGCATATTGAGTCCATGAAAGATTGAATTTTTTGTCCCAAGTTAGCGGAAAGGGAGACTTTGTGAGAAAAAAAAACAAAAAACAATTTCCACAAACTTGTGCCAAAAAAAATAAAATTCTATGAACTCGACATGCCCCTCATTGAATACCTTGGGGTGTCTTCTTTCCAAAATGGGGTCACATGTGGGGTATTTATACTGCCCTGGCATTTTAGGGGCCCTAAAGCGTGAGAAGAAGTCTGGGATCCAAATGTCTAAAAATGCCCTCCTAAAAGGAATTTGGGCCCCTTTGCGCATGTAGGCTGCAAAAAAGTGTCACACATGTGGTATCGCCGTACTCAGGAGAAGTTGGGGAATGTGTTTTGGGGTGTCATTTTACATATACCCATGCTGGGTGAGATAAATATCTTGGTCAAATGCCAACTTTGTATAAAAAAAATGGGAAAAGTTGTCTTTTGCCGAGATATTTCTCTCACCCAGCATGGGTATATGTAAAAAGACACCCCAAAACACATTGCCCTACTTCTTCCGAGCACGGCGATACCAGATGTGTGACACTTTTTTGCAGCCTAGGTGGGCAAATGGGCCCACATTCCAAAGAGCACCTTTCGGATTTCACAGGGCATTTTTTACACATTTTGATTTCAAACTACTTCTCACATATTAGGGCCCCTAAAATGCCAGGGCAGTATAACTACCCCACAAGTGACCCCATTTTGGAAAGAAGACACCCCAAGGTATTTCGTGATGTGCATAGTGAGTTCATGGAAGTTTTTATTTTTTGTCACAAGTTAGTGGAATATGAGACTTTGTAAGAAAAAAATAAAATAAATAAAAATCATCATTTTCTGCTAACTTGTGCCAAAAAATAAAAAATTCTAGGAACTCGCCATGCCCCTCACGGAATACCTTGGGGTGTCTTCTTTCCAAAATGGGGTCACTTGTGGGGTAGTTATACTGCCCTGGCATTTTAGGGGCCCTAATGTGTGAGAAGTAGTTTGAAATCAAAATGTGTAAAAAATGCCCTGTGAAATCCGAAAGGTGCTCTTTGGATTGTGGGCCCATTTGCCCACCTAGGCTGCAAGAAAGTGTCACACATCTGGTATCGCCGTACTCAGAAGAAGTAGGGCAATGTGTTTTGGGGTGTCTTTTTACATATACCCATGCTGGGTGAGAGAAATATCTCGGCAAAAGACAACTTTTCCCATTTTTTCATACAAAGTTGGCCTTTTACCCCAAGGTATTTCGTGATAGGCATAGTGAGTTCATGGAAGTTTTTATTTTTTGTCACAAGTTAGTGGAATATGAGACTTTGTAAGGAAAAAAAAAGAAATCATAATTTTTCTTACAAAGTCTCATATTCCACTAACTTGTGACAAAAAATAAAAAGTTCTATGAACTCACTATGCCCATCAGCGAATACCTTAGGGTGTCTACTTTCCGAAATGGGGTTATTTGTGGGGTTTTTCTACTGTCTGGGCATTGTAGAACCTCAAGAAACATGACAGGTGCTCAGAAAGTCAGAGCTGCTTCAAAAAGCGGAAATTCACATTTTTGTACCATAGTTTGTAAACGCTAAGTTTTACCCAAACCATTTTTTTTTTTTACCCAAACATTTTTTTTTTATCAAAGACATGTAGAACAAAAAATTTTGAGAAAAATTTATATATAGATGTTGTTTTTTTAAAAAAAATTTACAACTGAAAGTGAAAAATGTCATTTTTTAAAAAAATTTAGTTAAATTTTGATTAATAACAAAAAAAGTAAAACTGTCAGCAGCAATGAAATACCACCAAATGAAAGCTCTATTAGTGAGAAGAAAAGGAGGTAAAATTCATTTGGGTGGTAAGTTGCATGACCGAGCAATAAACGGTGAAAGTAGTGTAGTGCAGAATTGTAAAAAGTGGTCTGGTCATTAAGGGTGTTTAAGCTAGGGGGGCTCCTTAAAAGGCTTCTGTCACCCCACTAAAGTCATATTTTTTTTGGGCTAGTTAAATTCCTTATACTGCGATATATGAATATATAATGCTCTTACTCACTTTCCTTCAGCAGTTTCTTTAAAAAACAGACTTTTATAATATGTAAATGAGCCCTACTTGCTGGTAGCAGCCGCATCCTCCTTTCATAATGACGCCCCCCTCCTCATGTTGATTGACAGGGCCAGCGAACTTGCTGGTCTTCTGGCTGGCCCTGTCTGCGTTCAAAATCTGGCACTACGCCGTACCTGTCTTCAGTCGGCGCAGGCGCACTGAGACGAGGACGCTCGCTCGACCGCTCCATCCTCAATGCGCCTGCGCCGATGAGGTCACAGCTACACCCAGCGCAGGCGCACTGAGGAAGGAGCGGCCGAGCGAGCGTCCTCCTATCAGTGCGCCTGCGCCGACTGAAGACAGGTACGGCGCAGGCGCCAGATTTTGAACGCAGACAGGGCCAGCCAGAGGACGAGCACGTTCGCTGGCCCTGTCAATCAACATGAGGAGGGGGCGTCATTATGAAAGGAGGATGCGGCTGCTACCAGCAAGTAGCCGCCCTACTTGCTGGTAGAGAGCTCATTTACATATTATTAAAGTCCATTTTTTTAAGAAACTGCTGAAGGAAAGTGAGTAAGAGCATTATATATTCATATATCGCAGTATAAGGAATTTAACTAGCCCAAAAAAAAAATATGACTTTAGTGGGGTGACAGAAGCCCTTTAAAAAAGTTGTTTTAATATATGCAAATGAGCATCTAGGAGCAATGGGGGGGGGGGGGGGGTCCTGTCAACGTGCAGAGGGCAGACGATGCGGCGAGTTGCAGAGAGTGCAGAGTCTCTAGGGGTAATGGCAACACCCCCGCTGCTCCCAGAGGCTCATTTGAATATATTAAAACTTTTTCTCAGCAATGTGGGCACATATGAACATGGGGCCAGCACAGATGCCTTCAGCTGCCAAGCGCACATGTAACAGGTCAGCCAGTGTCATAGGTACAAATCTGCTGACAGATGCTCTTTAAAGTTCAAAAACAAATTTCTCAAATAAGAATCTTGGAGCGTGATTCATCATTCTGTCCAGTAATTATTTTGGAGATGGTAAAATTTGCCCATCCATTAGGTAGTTTTAATTTGTAGGAGACAGTAACAACAACAAAAAAAAAAAAACTACTACAATTGCTGTGAATTTGTGGTGTGGTAGTTGCTCATGTGTTACAGGTGAAACAGATTGGGCCAGATTTATCATTAGCTGAAGTCAGAATAATGCAGTGAAAAAGTCCCAAAAAAGTCCCAAACGCTAAAACTGCGCACAAATTTGCGACTTTTTTCTGCTCTGCACTATGCTCGCCAGTTTTCTGAAAGTGGGCGTGTTTTCTTATGTAAATGAATCTCTAGACAGATTTACTATTGGGACTATTTAAAAAAGTCGCAAAAAAGTCGCAAAAAAGTCCCAATTTCACTCCAGTGAGGACCATGCTTATCTTATGAGACTTTTTAATAGAACATGCGACTTTTTCATAAAAACGTGCGACTTTTTCGTAAAGATGTGCGACTTTTGTAAAGCTGCTTACTGACGGATAAACTGCTACCGTCAAACCACATTTATTACAGTCTTAAAGGGCCGATCATAAATCTGACTTGGCTAAAACTGACTTTAGCCATATGTTAAAGTGGAGTGAGCTGTCAGAGGAATGATAAATCTGGCCCATTGCCTCTTAACATGGTTCACTTTATCTCTGTGTAGGCTCCACTGTTGGTTTTAATTTAGCTTGCAATCACTAATAAAAATGACTGACCATATACTGATACAAAAAAAAACTATGCTTTAGTGTGTAAAGGGAAGCTATATAAATATAAAGTTAGAATAGGGGATATTTACAAAGAGAATAGTCACAATCATATTCATACATTTCCAGGAAATGTAACACAGGAGTGTCACAATGTAGAGTAAAAAAAATAAAAATAAATGGTGTTCAAATTATTTTATGGGGTATTTGCTACAACAGACATGACAGAAGAGCTGACTTGTTTTCCTTTAATCCATTGTGATAACTGATGATGATTAGGTGTCCATGATCTATTGTGTTGGCCTTTTTGCACCTTTTTTTCAGATCCAAGGCATACTTTTTATGAATCAGTGCTTAGGTGCATCGGTGCATTTAATTCTGAAATTACTTTTTAGGCTGATATAATCCAACAATTTTTACTCATCTCTTTTTTAATAGATTTGTTTTATTTAATGTTAAGGTTCTTACAACAGTGAAGGTTGGTTCTAGTTCTTGCTCTACTTAAATGGGTTATCTCATGAAGACATCCCCTGTGCCTTAATAGTACACATGGACATTTTCCAATCAGAATCTCCCTATCGTGGAAAAAAAACTTGGAGCAGCAGCATTTAGATGGGGGCTGAAAGGAGAGGTACTTTCCATTTACCTCTATAGTTACCAAAACATTCAAGTATGTTAGATATGGTTGCCAGTTAAAGTTTTTTTTTATACTGATGACCTATCCTCAGAAGAGGTCATTATTAACTGATTGGTGGGAGTCCACCGCTGCCTCCTCATAGCTTACCACGCACAGTGTCATACATAGTATAGCGGCTGTGCTTGGTATCAGAGCTCAAACCCGTTCACTTGAATGGGACTGAGCTACACAAAGGCCATGTGATCAATGAACGTGATGTCACTGGCCTAGAAAGAAGCTGTGAGAAGGCTATGGCCTTCTCAAGCAGCTGATCGGCGGGGGTACCATTGCTGGACTCCTACCGATCAGATATTGACGACTTATCAGTATAAAAAATTTGGAAAACCCTTTCAAAACAAGCATGTTGGAGTTTAGTGTGGAGCTATAAAGAATTCTACTAACTAAGCAGTTTCAGAGATTAATTTTATTGTTAAAAATAAATACTTTTGATTAGCAGACAAACAGTGGGCATATTTTAAATACCAATTATTTTCGGAAAATGGTGCATAAACAGTTTTATAGGGCAAAAGCAATAACATATTAATGAATGAGCTAATTAAAGTTATATACTTCTAGTTTTTGTTTTCAGATACAGCAGAAATTCTATTTAATTCCACTCATATTTAGCAGAATTTCCACACTAACTGTTATCTTACTGCTAGCACAGCAGCCTTGAATCCTAATAGTTTGTTATGCCTCTGATCTTACGCTGTCACTGATAATATTCGATGTGAAAGTGCTCAGTGTTTCCTCTCCTCTTTCTTTTTACATGGAGAAAGAGATATGAAAAGTATAACTTGTAGAAACCACATTTCAATCTGTTGAAGATCTTTCATGAATTATTCCCAAAGGGATTTTAGTAAATGCATATTGCTGATAAGGCTGTTTTGTTAATAAAACAGCAGGTTTATCTTTCCCTTAAAGATGAAATAAATTATTTTATAAAGTTAGGTACTCTATGTTATGTAGGTCAGTTTCAACAGGAATATTCACTACTTACATATATTTTATACTTTATTTGTCTAATGATTAGACATTAATCATTACTTCAATCTGTGGGACAAAAAGACATGGATCGTATATCCACTAGTGTTGATCGCGAATATTCAAACCGCAAATTTTTAGCGCGAATATCGGCACTTTGAGAATTTGCGAAGATGTAGAATATAGTGCTATATATTCGTAATCGCGAATATTCTAGATTTTCTTTTTTTATCAGTAACCTCCCTTCTTGCTTGTGGGCCAATGAGAAGGCTGCAATATCTTTGTCAGAGCTTAGCAACATCCCTAGCTACCTATAGGAAAGTTGCCTACCCCTTACTATATAAGAAACTCCCCAGCAGCCATTTTCTGTAGTTCTGAGAGAGCAGTGACATTGCTGTGCTCTGTGCTTTCATCTGGATCCTATTCCTTATCCAATTACATTAGATAGTTAGCTCATATATATAATACAGATAGTTAGTGGGAGATAGTCAGTGTAGGTTAGATAGTGATATAGTGTAGCTGATAGGTTCCAGTGCAGGTTGTTAGGTAGTGTGATAGGAATTACTGTTTCTCTGCTGTCCATACATACATGCTACAGACACAGGGCCAGATTTATCATTAGCTCAAGTCAGAATAATGGAGTGAAAAAGTTCCAAAAAAGTCCCAAACGCTAAAACTGCGCACAAATTTGCGACTTTTTTCTGCTCTGCACTATGCTCGCCAGTTTTCTGAAAGTGGGCGTGTTTTCTTATGTAAATGAATCTCTAGACAGATTTACTATTGGGACTATTTAAAAAAGTCGCAAAAAAGTCGCAAAAAAGTCCCAATTTCACTCCAGTGAGGACCATGCTTATCTTATGAGACTTTTTAATAGAACATGCGACTTTTTCATAAAAACGTGCGACTTTTTCGCAAAGATGTGCGACTTTTGTAAAGCTGCTTACTGACGGATAAACTGCTACCGTCAAACCACATTTATTACAGTCTTAAAGGGCCGATCATAAATCTGACTTGGCTAAAACTGACTTTAGCCATATGTTAAAGTGGAGTGAGCTGTCAGAGGAATGATAAATCTGGCCCATAGTGCTGTGATGTCACAACAATACTTAGTGCACCAATCAGTAATATCTACTCAGACCTGATAAAATGTGAAGTTGCATATATTGCGCGTAAAATATGCGCATCATTAGTGCCGATTTGCGCAATCGCGAAAATAATGACTGGAGATCACGAATTCAAGAAATCGTGAATTTATTACGAATATTATGCAAAAAATTCGGGAAATATCGCGAAAACGAATATTGCCTATTCACTAATATCCACATATGATACATTGATCTATGGTTTCTCTGCCCACAAACCTATACACAAGACACTTAGTATATGTTGTGACTAGTGATCTAAATGCATAGGCCCACTCACTACATCACGGTGTGCTCTTTAGGGTGGATCCCTACTGAATTTGGCACCACGCCACATGGTGACCACACCCATCACAACACAGGATCTAAAGTCAGCAAGAACCAGCAACCCAACAACACCCTTGCTTCAGGCTATGCCCCCTTGGCACTGGGCCCCGCCAACTCACCGACACAACACCACAACAATAACAAACATCATGCAGCACTGCACCATGTGAACAGATCTCAAGAGCTCACCTTTGAATGTGGTATCAGAAACAAGACTTGGACCAAGTAGGAATTATGTTAGCCCAGCGCTCCATATCCTACACGTGGGCATGGATGCTGTGCTCCCTCACTCCCTCCTGCTTTCATGCACCGTGCTGACAAGAAAGGGTAGCGGGTAGCTTAAACTGTTGTATCTGCACCCTGTGCCAGAACTTTCTTTCTTGTTGGCATGAGTGTAACTATGTATCCTCCTTCCTGCTTAGAGTCCTGTACTGTTTGTTAGGGTGTGCACTGGTGTGTCTTTCCTCCTTTTGTGAGGCAGCATGTTCATGCCCTCTATCTCCCCAGCCTAAGGTTGGGTTGCTTCAGGAAGGCCCCTGAGCAATCTTGGCTAGTCTAGTCCCTTGTGTGAAAGTGTTTGGAAGTTTCTGCTTTACTGAATCTGGACATCCTGATCACGTCTTTCCCCTTGGTGCTTTGCATCGGTATCTCCGACACTCAGGTCAGCTGCCACTGGCCCGTGGACTGCTCTGGAGTGGTACCTGGTGACTACCTCAATTACCCAATCCTATCCTCACCATCAGAGGCTCTAGTGAAGACCAGGTAGTTACTAAGACATGCTATTTACAAAGTGGCAATGCCACAGACCATCGGCGCTACTTAGTAACAATAGTGCAGCAGTGTCCCAGACAGCGCTGTACCTCCGCTGCAGTCACACACAGAAAACAACTTCAAATAGAATATGGGGATGCCGCGCACCTCTAATTTACCTACTATGTTAAATTATAATGGGGGTACTGTTTAGGGGTCAAGCCTAATGGGCTGTTTTACCTTATTTTCTTTGCAGATCCTCCTCGCGATGATTGCTAAGTCCGCTGAGGGGTTGGTTCAGGTTTTGTTGATTTTCTTATTTCTCTTATTCAAGGGGCTCCAAGGTCTCCACTGAAGGCAGACAGAGTTCTTTTAACAGTCTTATTCAAAAGCTCGCCCCGGCCGGTGGCGCAGCCTTTACTTTTTGAATCTCGCTCGTGCTCACAGTATGGAGCAGGTGACGTCACCAGAGCTACGGTTCCTCTCAGACACCAAGAAGGGGAGTTCACCCAACGCGTTTCTAGCACTGCGGTGCTCCTCGTCAGGGATTCTTCTGGGTGTCATCTTTGTCTGTCTTTTATCAGCTGCGATCCTTGTATGTTTAACCCTTAAGCTGCTGTAATATATTTAGTCAAATCCAAACAACTCAATTTCTTTTTTTAACCCCCTTGGTTCCATTAAATCCATGTTAAAGATCCACTGAGTCTCTTTCTTTGACATATATTTAATGTGGTCTCCTCCACGTATGTCCGCCTTTACTATTTCGACCCCATAAAAGGATGAACCTTCAAACCTACCTCTATGTCGTTCTTTATAGTTCCTGGATAGAGGATGGTCATCTGTTTTTTTTTTTATATTATATAGGTGCTCACTTATTCTCTTTTTCAATAACCTTTTAGTGCGCCCTATGTAGATCTTCTGGCATGGACATTCTATGGCATAGATAACCCCTTTTGTATTGCAGGATATGTGATCCTTTATATGGAATTTATATGTGCCATTTTTACTTTCTATATCTGTCCTTTTTTTGTTTTCTGTTTGCCTGCATCCAGCACATTTTTTGCAAGGGTAAAAACCGGTCAATGGGTTCTTTAGTGATTTATTATTGGTTATTGCTGCACATTTTTTTGTTGGTGCAATTATATTTCCAATGTTAGCTGCTTTCCTGTATACAAAAGTCGGCGCTTCTGGTATCAATTCCCCAATCCATTTGTCTTCCCTCAGTACGTCCCAATGTCTGCCTACAATTTTCCTGAACATATGTGTCTGGGAATTGAAGGGGATAATGATAGGTGGTATTTCTTTGTTCCCATACTTATCTCCCTCCATTTCTTTTTTGTCCCTATTACTATCCCCCAATAGTTGTGCTCTTTCTAGTACTCTAACCTCCCTCTTCTGCACTGTTAGTTTGTTCATTTCATATCCTTTATCCTCAAATTTATTCTGCAGATTTTTCGCCTCCTTGTCATATTCTGTGATGTCTGTGCAATTTCTCCTTATGCGCATAAATTGGCTTCTGGGGATATTATCTAGCCACCGGGGGAGGTGGCAGCTAGTTCTTGATATGTAGCTATTGGAGTCCGTGGGTTTTTCATAGGTTTTTGTAGAAATTTTATTTTTTTCAACATAAATTGTGAGGTCCAGGAAATTAACCTCTTTAAAACTATAGTTTGGGGTGAACTCCAGATAAAACAAATTTTTATTAATATCCTCTAAAAACACATTTAAAGTGGGTTCACCACCCCTCCAAATAAATACCACGTCATCAATAAAACGCCGCCTGAGGACGAGGCCCGCCCGGAGCTGCCCGTTGGGGTGGATGTATTCTTCTTCCCACCTCCCAACGTATAAATTTGCGAACCCCGGTGCGAACTTCGTCCCCATCGCGGTCCCCCACGTCTGGAGGTAAAATTTATCCTTAAAATCGAAAAAAATATTTTTGTAAAATAAATAAAATGCACTCCCCTATAAAATATATCTGAGTTTTAGGCAGATATTTCTGCTGTTCTAAGAAGTATTTGGCTGCTGCGCAGCCTTTTTCATTTTCAATAACCGTGTATAGGGACTTGACATCAAGAGTCCCTATGATGTCCCCTTCAATCCACGTGATGCCTTCCAGTATCTGCAATATGTGTTTGATATCTTTCAGATATGCATATAAGTTTTGGGCACATGGCTGCAGGTACTGGTCAACGTACCTGGATAGTGCACTAGTGAGGCATTCTACCTCGGAGACTATAGGTCTCCCAGGTGGTTTATTTATATCCTTATGTATTTTAGGATTCTGATAGAATATAGCCATTTTGGAGTGTTTGATGTTAATAAACAAACTTTCCTGCTTGTTTAAAATACCTTCCTTACATGCCTTCTGAACTAGATGTTGTAGTTCTTTCTTGTACCTCTCAGTTCTTCTAAATACTTCTTAGAACAGCAGAAATATCTGCCTAAAACTCAGATAGATTTTATAGGGGAGTGCATTTTATTTATTTTACAAAATTTTTTTTTTAGATTTAATCGTTAATTTCTAACGATAATTTGTTTTCCCTTAGTCCTAACAGCAGCACAGATGGGGTTAACTGCCCCTGTGGACTGGTAGGACCGGCGGAATTTTGATGAGCCCAAGAACCAATAAACGATCTTCAGCTCCCAGAAAGGGAGGAGATCACCCCCCAGCCCACCGTGTTTTTAACAAGCATAATGTATTTAGGGTGGGATATTTGTGTGCTGCTGTTAGGACTAAGGGAAAACAAATTATCGTTAGAAATTAACGATTCCCTTACGTCCTCAACAGCAGCACGGATGGGGAGATAGCAAGAAGAATCCCCTAGGGAGGGTCCTCATGCCTGGCAGAACTAAGAACAGTCTGCCCAAAAGCCGAAAACTCTGCCATCCTAGCATCTATCCTATAATGGAAGATGAAGGTTGACTCAGAGCTCCAGGAGGCCGCCTTACAGATCAACTCTAAGGGGAGGAGTCTTCTCTCCGCAACCAAGGTGGAGACCGCCCTAGTAGAATGGGCCCTCACAAACTCAGGAGGATCTAAGGATTGGGAGACGAAAGCTTCCATAATGGCCTCCTTGATCCAGCGACTAATGGTGGCTTTAGACGCTTTACGGCCTTTAGACTTACCGGCAAACAGGATAAGAAGATTCTCATCTATCCTGAACTCACTAGATCTATCCACATAGATCTGGAGGCATCTTGAAATATCCAGCGGGTCTCTAGCTGGAGTATCAGAGGAGGAGGCTGTAAACAAAACTGGTAAAGATATTACCTGATTGATGTTCTGGAAAGTAGGTACCTTAGGCCTGAAGTAAGGTAAAAACTTCAGGAGTACTCTATCCTGTAGAAAAATAATGTACGGGTGAATTGCGGAGAAAGCCTGCAATTCAGAAACTCTTTTGGCTGAAGCTATAGCCAGAAGAAAGACCATCTTTAAAGTCAAAAATTTTAAATTTACCTCCTCCAAGGGCTCGAAGGGGGGAGATGCTAGCCCCCTGAGCACTACTGAAAGATCCCACTGGGGGATAGGTTTCAGTATAGTAGGCTTTAGTCTTTCAGCTCCCTTCAGGAAGCGTTTGATGAGTGGGTCCCGAGAATGTGGCCTGTTGAGACAGGCCGAGATGGTATAAACCTGTACCTTCAAGGTAGCTGGAGATAGGCCTCTATCTAATCCATCCTGAAGAAATTGAAGTATCGCAGGAAGGGGCGCATCTGCAGACGCCACCTGTCTGGAATCACACCATGCCTCGAAGATTCTCATGATCCTGGAGTAGGCCTTCTTTGTAGACTCTGCTCGGGAATGCGACAAAGTTCTCAGGACCGACTCGGAAAGCCCTTCTATGTTGGGAAGGGACTGATCAACCTCCAGGCTGTCAGGTTGAACCTGTGCAGATCTAGGCAGAGGTGAGTGTCCCACGACACCAGGGTCTGCTCCGGGGGGAGTCTCCAGTATTGTCCCCGACTCATCTGAATGAGCTGGGTAAACCAGGATCTTCTGGGCCAAAACGGTATGATGGCTATTACTGAGGCCTGATCCTGACGGATTTTCATCAATACCCTCGGTATCATGGAAAAGGGAGGGAAGATGTAAGCCAGCCTGAACCTCCACGGTATTGACAGAGCATCTATCGCCAGGGGGTTGTCTTCCCTGTAGAGGGAACAGAACCTCATCACCTTGGCGTTGAACCTGGTTGCCATGAGATCCACTTCTGGCATACCCCATCTGTGAACTAGCTGCCTGAAGATCTCCGGATGCAGAGACCACTCCATGGTCGGTAATCCTCGACTTAAGCGGTCCGCTATCATATTGAGGGAGCCTCGAATATGAACGGCAGATAGATGGGAAAGGTTCAGCTCTGCCCACCGAAGAATTACCCCGATCTCTGACAGAAGGGGCAATGATCTTGTGCCTCCCTGTTTGTTTATATAGAGAACTGCAGTCATATTGTCTGACTGGACTTTCACTGCTTTGCCCCGGATCTGAGGCGCAAAGTGAAGGAGGGCTAGCCGGATAGCTCGCATCTCGCGAAGATTGGAGGAAAGATGCCGCTCCAGAGGAGACCAAGATCCCTGAATTGGGGATCCGTCCAGGTGAGCGCCCCAGCCTACAAGGGACGCATCTGTAGTCAATATGACCCAAGCTGGTTGGGTCATAGACTTCCCTGCTGGTAGCTGAAACCACCATCTGAGGGAATTTCGGGTTTGACCGGACAGGGAGCACAGGGAATCTAGCCCCGCAGGGCTGCCGTTCCATAGGTGTAAGACCTCCGACTGAAGAGGACGGAGGTGCCATAGCGCCCAAGGGACCGCATCCGCAGCCGCTGACATGAGCCCCAGCATCTTCATGAGAGTCCGGATAGAGACTCGACGAGGGACATAAAGGACCTTTGCCAGGTCCTGAATCCGCGCTCTCCTTTCTGGAGTCAACCGGAGGGACATCTCCACAGAGTCGACCACGAATCCTAAGTAATGGATTGAAGTCGATGGGCTCACATTCGACTTCTGCCAGTTGATAATCCAGCCTAGGCGGAAGAGAAAAGAGATTGCGACCTGAAGATGGTGGGTAAGGATCGGAACTGAAGAGGCTATGGAAAGTCAATCGTCCAGATAAGGAATAATAGTCAGTCCTTGGAGTCTCAAAGCTGCCACCACCGAAACCACCACCTTGGTGAAGATAAGGGGGGCAGAAGAGATTCCGAAGGGAAGCACGGCGAACTGAAAGTGCCTGCAAACCCCTGAAATCTGGACCGCGATCCTGAGGAGTTTCCGGGAAGCGGAATGGATCGGAATGTGAAGGTACGCATCCATGAGGTCCAGAGTAGCCATGACGTCCCCAGGATTGAGGATATGGCTGACTGACCTTATGGTTTCCATGCAAAACCTTGTTTTCCTTATAAATCGATTGAGGAATCTCAAATCGATGATCATCCGGAGATCTCCTGTCTTCTCGGGAACCAGGAACACTGGTGAATAAATCCCTAGGCCCCTCTCCCCTGCCGGTACCTCCTCTAGGGCTTCCTTGGAAATATAGTCCTGAATGTAAGATTCTAGGACCACCTGTTTGGCAGACCCGAAGTTTCGTGTGGCGATGAATCTCTCTGGGGGGAGAGAGATAAGATCTACCCGGTACCCGGCGGAAACTATGTCCTGGACCCAGGGGTCTGCAATCAACCGGCTCCAAGAGTCTTTGAAATGGGTAAGACGGCCCCCCACGGGAATCTGGGGGAGGGGTACGGGAAAATCTAGAGGAGACACTGCAGGGGCAGCAGGGCTTATCCAAGAGCCTCGAGGAGGCCCATAGTCAGGAGGGTTTTGCCTCCCTGGTGGGTTTGCGGGGGCGTCTCGGATATTTATGAGACGGCCCCCCCCCAATCTCTGCGCCTAGACTGCTGCCCAGGACGACCTCCGCCCTTCTTTTCCTGTCTGGGGCGTCCCCGAAAGGGCTGCTGGGGGAGGCTCTTCCCTTTTTTATCGGAGAGCCCCTCCATTATTTTGTCCAATTCGGACCCGAATAACCTATCTGGTTCGAAGGGGAGCCCACAAAGGTTAAACTTGGATGCGTTATCCGCGATCCACGGTTTCAGCCAGAGTGGTCTGCGGGCAGCTGAAACTAGGGCCATAGTTTTGGCGGCCAGCTTCAGCTGCATCTGGGAGGAATCAACTAAAAAGTCCATAGCCAGGTTGGCTGACTTGAAGGCTGCCAGGATGTCGTCTCTTGATACGCTCTGGTCCACATCCGTCTGGATTTGATTAAGCCTAGAGCGTAGATAGGTGGCTACCTCAGTGGCCTCAATGGAAGTAGATGCGGAGGCAGCGGCCGCCGCGTAACCCCTCCTAAGGGTGCACTCTGCCCTCCGGTCTCCATCGTCTGCAGGGACTAGAGTGCGCCGGGACAACTTGGCTATAGCCATGTCCACCTTGGGAACGGAACCCCACGATTCCACCAAGGGTTTAGCCATCGGGTACATGAGTCTGAATTTTCTGGTAAGCACTGGACCCTTCTCAGGCTTTTTCCACTCTGTGCGCATCACAGAGAGGAGGGTCTCATCCGCTCTAAAGACACGCTGTGTCCGACCGGCGGGATCGGAGGACTCGCCCATGTCAACATCCTGGTCCCCCGACCTGATGGACTTGAGTAACTTCTGCGTCTTTTCTGGAGGGAAAAAGCAAGAAGTAGATTCTTCTTCCTCAGAAGAAGAAGACCCCACTGAACAGGGGGTAGGTCTTTCGACCGGTGCGACCACCTCCATGGGAGTCTGAGAGGGACCTGGTAGCCTCTCATTAAGCAGCTGAACTACTCCCTTGATGGAATCATCCACGTATGTCTTGGTCCATTGGAACATCTCCTGCATCGTGGGTTCCGTGGATGCCGTGCGACAACTCTCACATCTGGAGTAAGGACAGCTGTCATCTAGGGGTGTGTTACATTTGTAACATGCCAAATGCTTCCTCTTGGCCCCAGCCTTCCGCTGATCCTGCTCCTTAGGGGAAGCCATAGTCTGTAATGGAAGAAACAAAACAGGTCATAACACCTACAATATCAGGAGGTGGAGAAAACCAGACCTTAAGGGGGCCCACCAGCACTAGAAGAAATAGAGCTGAAGAAGAGGAAGTACAAAACCCAAGCAAAGCAATACTGCAGGAATATCACAAAGCACAGGAGAGCTCTGGAGCTAACTTGTGAAAGCAACGCAACCAGAGCACTGACTGATGGGCTCTGGGCGCTTAAAAGGAGGAAGCCCCGCCCAATGGGCGGGTTCCTGAAACGAGATACGCACCACTCCCTTTTTTTTTTTCTTGTAGAAAAACCAGAGCCTATACTGGCTCTACCTATACGAAAATTGTCTCCCCAGACTAATCCTAAGTCCAGGATGTCCTTCTAGGGAGCCAGTTTAAAAGAAAGGTGAGTTTTATACATCACCGCAACGCTTCGGAAAACCGGAAGTGACGTAGCGCACCTAGGGCGCGTCACTTCCGGAAAATGGCGGCGCCCATAGCGCCGCACACATGTGGTAACGGAGGGACGGAGCACCGTCTACAGATGATGAGAGAAGAGGTGAGGGGACGCCCCCCTCCCCGACGGTACCCCAGACCGAAATCGCCATGATCAGGCCTAAAATAAAGGCACTGAGATCCATAGAAAGCGAGCTAAGCTTAAGGAGGGGAAAAGAACCCCTAAGCAATCTTCAGCTCCCAGAGAGGGAGCGACAGGCCAGTCCACCTGTCCAGAGGACAGACAAAAACACGGTGGGCTGGGGGGTGATCTCCTCCCTTTCTGGGAGCTGAAGATCGTTTATTGGTTCTTGGGCTCATTAAAATTCCGCCGGTCCTACCAGTCCACAGGGGCAGTTAACCCCATCTGTGCTGCTGTTGAGGACATAAGGGAAGGATAAATTTTACCTCCAGACGTGGGGGACCGCGATGGGGACGAGGTTCGCACCGGGGTTCGCAAATTTATAAGTTGGGAGGTGGGAAGAAGAATACATCCACCCCAACGGGCAGCTCCGGGCCTCGTCCTCTGGCGGCGTTTTATTGATGATGTGGTATTTATTTGGAGGGGTGGTGAACCCACTTTAACCACCTCAGCCCCCAGTGCTTAAACACCCTGAAAGACCAGGCCACTTTTTACACTTCTGACCTACACTACTTTCACCGTTTATTGCTCGATCATGCAACTTACCACCCAAATGAATTTTACCTCCTTTTCTTCTCACTAATAGAGCTTTCATTTGGTGGTATTTCATTGCTGCTGACATTTTTACTTTTTTTGTTATTAATCGAAATTTAACGATTTTTTTGAAAAAAAATGACATTTTTCAATTTCAGTTGTAAAATTTTGCAAAAAAAACTAGATCCATATATAAATTTTGATCTAAATTTATTGTTCTACATGTCTTTGATAAAAAAAAAATGTTTGGGTAAAAAAAAAATGGTTCGGGTAAAAGTTATAGCGTTTACAAACTATGGTACAAAAATGTGAATTTCCGCTTTTTGCAGCAGCTCTGACTTTCTGAGCACCTGTCATGTTTCCTGAGGTTCTACAATGCCCAGACAGTACAAACACCCCACAAATGACCCCATTTCGGAAAGTAGACACCCTAAGGTATTCGCTGATGGGCATAGTGAGTTCATAGAACTTTTTCTTTTTTGTCACAAGTTAGCGGAAAATGATGATTTTTTTTTTTTTTCTTACAAAGTCTCATATTCCACTAACTTGTGACAAAAAATAAAAAATTCTAGGAACTCGCCATGCGCCTCACGGAATACCTTGGGGTGTCTTCTTTCCAAAATGGGGTCACTTGTGGGGTAGTTATACTGCCCTGGCATTCTAGGGGCCCAAATGTGTGGTAAGGAGTTTGAAATCAAATTCTGTAAAAAATGGCCAGTGAAATCCGAAAGGTGCTCTTTGGAATGTGGGCCCATTTGCCCACCTAGGCTGCAAAACAGTGTCACACATCTGGTATCTCCGTATTCAGGAGAAGTTGGGGAATGTGTTTTGGGGTGTCATTTTACATATACCCATGCTGGGTGAGAGAAATATCTTGGTCAAATGCCAACTTTGTATAAAAAAATGGGAAAAGTTGCCTTTTGCCAAGATATTTCTCTCACCCAGCATGGGTATATGTAAAATGACACCCCAAAACACATTCCCCAACTTCTCCTGAATACGGAGATACCAGATGTGAGACACTTTTTTGCAGCCTAGGTGGGCAAAGGGGCCCATATTCCAAAGAGCACCTTTCGGATTTCACTGGTCATTTTTTACAGAATTTGATTTCAAACTCCTTACCACACATTTGGGCCCCTAGAATGCCAGGGCAGTCTAACTACCCCACAAGTGACCCCATTTTGGAAAGAAGACACCCCAAGGTATTCGCTGATGGGCATAGTGAGTTCATGGAAGTTTTTATTTTTTGTCACAAGTTAGTGAAATATGAGACTTTGTAAGAAAAAAAAATAAAAATAAATCATCATTTTCCACTAACTTGTGACAAAAAATAAAAACTTCCATGAACTCACTATGCCCATCAGCGAATACCTTGGGGTGTCTTCTTTCCAAAATGGGGTCACTTGTGGGGTAGTTAGACTGCCCTGGCATTCTAGGGGCCCAAATGTGTGGTAAGGAGTTTGAAATCAAATTCTGTAAAAAATGACCAGTGAAATCCGAAAGGTGCTCTTTGGAATATGGGCCCCTTTGCCCACCTAGGCTGCAAAAAAGTGTCACACATCTGGTATCTCCGTATTCAGGAGAAGTTGGGGAATGTGTTTTGGGGTGTCATTTTACATATACCCATGCTGGGTGAGAGAAATATCTTGGCAAAAGACAACTTTTACAATTTTTTTATACAAAGTTGACATTTGACCAAGATATTTATCTCACCCAGCATGGGTATATGTAAAATGACACCCCAAAACACATTCCCCAACTTCTCCTGAATACGGAGATACCACATGTGTGACACTTTTTTGCAGCCTAGGTGGGCAAAGGGGCCCATATTCCAAAGAGCACCTTTCGGATTTCACTGGTCATTTTTTACAGAATTTGATTTCAAACTCCTTACCACACATTTGGGTCCCTAGAATGCCAGGGCAGTATAACTACCCCACAAGTGACCCCATTTTGGAAAGAAGACACCCCAAGGTATTCCGTGAGGGGCATGGCGAGTTCCTAGAATTTTTTATTTTTGTCACAAGTTAGTGGAATATGAGACTTTGTAAGAAAAAAATAAAAAATAAAAAATCATCATTTTCCACTAACTTGTGACAAAAAATAAAAAATTCTAGGAACTCGCCATGCCCCTCACGGAATACCTTGGGGTGTCTTCTTTCCAAAATGGGGTCACTTGTGGGGTAGTTATACTGCCCTGGCATTCTAGGGGCCCAAATGTGTGGTAAGTAGGTAAATGACCTGTGAAATCCGAAAGGTGCTCTTTGGAATGTGGGCCCCTTTGCCCACCTAGGCTGCAAAAAAGTGTCACACATCTGGTATCTCCGTATTCAGGAGAAGTTGGGGAATGTGTTTTGGGGTGTCATTTTACATATACCCATGCTGGGTGAGAGAAATATCTTGGCAAAAGACAACTTTTCCCATTTTTTTTATACAAAGTTGGCATTTGACCAACATATTTATCTCACCCAGCATGGGTATATGTAAAATGACACCCCAAAACACATTCCCCAACTTCTCCTGAATATGGAGATACCACATGTGTGACACTTTTTTGCAGCCTAGGTGGGCAAAGGGGCCCAAATTCCTTTTAGGAGGGCATTTTTAGACATTTGGATACCAGACTTCTTCTCACGCTTTGGGGCCCCTAAAATACCAGGGCAGTATAAATACCCCACATGTGACCCCATTTTGGAAATAAGACACCCCAAGGTATTCAATGAGGGGCATGGCGAGTTCATAGAAACAAAAAAATTTTGGCACAAGTTAGCGGAAATAGATTTTTGGGATTTTTTTCTCACAAAGTCTCCCTTTCCGCTAACTTGGGACAAAAATTTCAATCTTTCATGGACTCAATAAGCCCCTCAGCAAATACCTTGGGGTGTCTTCTTTCCAAAATGGGGTCATTTGTGGGGTGTTTGTACTGCCCTGGCATTTGAGGGTCTCCGCAATCATTACATGTATGCCCAGCATTAGGAGTTTCTGCTATTCTCCTTATATTGAGCATACGGGTAATGAGATTTTTTTTTTCCGTTCAGCCTCTGGGCTGAAAGAAAAAAAATGAACGGCACAGATTTCTTCATTCGCATCGATCAATGTGGATGAAAAAATCTCTGCCAAAATAAGAAAAAGGAGGGGAAAGGCGTCTGCCAGGACATAGGAGCTCCGCCCAACATCCATACCCACTTAGCTCGTATGCCCTGGCAAACCAGATTTCTCCATTCACATCAATCGATGTGGATGAATAAATCATTGCCGGGATTTTTTTTTTTTATATATAAAAAGTGTTTGCCAAAGTATATGAACACCGCCACCTCCTCAGCTCATATGCCTCGGCAAACGTATCTTTTACTGCAGAGGAGAAATCTCGTCTTGCAGCGCCGCATACACCGACTTGCGTGTAATCTGACAGCAGCGCAATGCTTCTGTCAGAATGCACATCAGTGCTGCAGCTAGTCGATCGGTTGGTCCACCTGGAAGGTAAAAAAAACAAAACAAAAAAGAAAAAAACAGGCCGCAACGCAATAACTTTATTAACTTTAGAACAGAACATATTTTTTTTACAACTTTTTTTTAACTTTTTTAACTTTTTTACTTACCGGTAATTTTTTTTTTGTTTAGTTTTTTTTTACCTTTATAGAACAAACCTCTCCTTCCCCATGGGACAATGTGCAAAGCGCAAATCACCCAAAGATGTGGCAAAGTACGTTATGCACTTTATCCCAGGTGAAAGGAGAGGTTTGCAGCAGCTGTGAGTAAAAGGGCCCTAATAGCCCTGTGTGCCTGTCCTGTGAGATGCAATCCCTATGCTAGGTGTACCTGTGTGTGGTACTTCCGGAAACACTCACCAAAGCATAGGGCAGGGTGGTCAGGACAGTCAGGACAGAAATAGCGGGTGTCACGCCTTATTCCACTCCTGCTACAGACACGACATCTTTTTCGGGGTGACGGTTGGGTTGAGGTACCAGGAACGACACTGGGGAAATGTCGCTCGTGTAGACGGCTAACTACACTGGTGGATGGGGCCACGGAACCTCCTGGATACAGGAGGTTCTCGATGATCTCTTCCTGGAATTTGAGGAAGGATCCTGTTCTCCCAACCTTACTGTAGAGAACAAAACTATTATACAGCGCCAATTGAATTAAATATACAGACACCTTCTTATACCAGCGTCTGGTTCTGCGGGAAACTAAATACGGAGACAACATCTGGTCATTGAAGTCCACCCCTCCCATGAGCGCATTATAGTCGTGGACACAGAGGGGCTTTTCAATGACACGGGTTGCTCGCTCAATTTGGATTGTCGTGTCTGCGTGAATGGAGGAGAGCATGTAAACGTCACGCTTGTCTCTCCATTTCACCGCGAGCAGTTCTTCGTTACACAAGGCAGCCCTCTCCCCCCTTGCAAGACGGGTGGTAACGAGCCGTTGGGGGAAGCCCACGCGACTAGTTCGCGCGGTGCCACAGGCGCAAATCCGTTCTAGAAACAAATGCCTAAAGAGGGCCACACTTGTGTAAAAATTGTCCACATAAAGATGGTACCCCTTGCCGAATAAGGGTGACACCAAGTCCCAGACTGTCTTCCCACTGCTCCCCAGGTAGTCAGGGCAACCGACCGGCTCCAGGAAATAAAATAAAATGAAGTCTCTGTAGGAAATACTCGTCCTCTCTAGCGCTGCAAATCCAAAGACAATGTGGGAAAAGTCCGTTGTATAAGATTATATAGAAGGATTGCGCTGCAGGAGAGAAATCTTATTTGTGTGAATAAATGTTCCTTTTATCAGTCTTCAACTAGTGTGAACACAGGCCAACCTCACAATCCGACACTGGTATGGAGACCTGTGGTGTAATAAAAAGCACACTATGGTGTAGCAAATTCCAAGCACTTAACGCACCATGTGAATAGATTATACTCACAGGATTTCCAGTGGGTAAATGCGTGTAGAAAACTGGATGGTATCTTCAATTGGATTCTGCTGAAAGAAGAGAACTATAGCGTAGTATGTAGTGACACTTAATGCGCCTGCAACAAAATTCTACTCACAGAACTTCACTGGTAAAGTGCATGGAAAAATTCTCTGCGGAGTCTTCACCGACAGCTGGGCAAATGGAACAGGCACGAATCAGGACACTTGGACATGAGAAATCCTAAAAACAGTCCAGCAGATGAAACGCTTCTACACCTAGATGGCAATGAACCACAGCTTCCAAAAAGGACTAGCAGGTAGGATGGATACGCACCAAAGGGTCAGATAAAAAATTATTTAATAAAAGCCAAAAATTACAGCTTTAAAACATATATTAAAAATCTCTGTAATGCCCGACCCGGGTTTCGCCGTGATGCTTCGTCTGGGGCGTTGATGAGTAATTGAATTCCACAGAGTTTAAATTACCAGGAGAACCTCCCCTATACCACGTCATAGACACATCCACAGAAATACAAAGTAAGAACAAATGCATACAAGCAGATAAAATATAATAAAAGGCTAATTAGCTAATGGCAAATATATTAAAATAAGCAAGCATTAACGTCACACTCTATATTTAACCCTTGAGGCTGAATTGTTCCCAAGAGGAACATCCATTCAACCTCTTTTTTATTTATTAAGGAAATAAAATCCCCTCCACGGGTGGGTGTGTGCACTAGTTCCAGACCAAAAAAGTGTTCACACTAGTTGAAGACTGATAAAAGGAACATTTATTCACACAAATAAGATTTCTCTCCTGCAGCGCAATCCTTCTATATACGACCGGCTCCAGGGTCTGATCTTTTCCCTCATAGATCCGAAATTTGTGGGTATAGCCTGTGGCCCTTTCACAGAGCTTATACAATTTGACCCCATACCGGGCACGCTTGCTTGGGATGTATTGTTTGAAGGCAAGGCGCCCGGTAAAATGTATTAGGGACTCGTCTACGCAGATGTTTTGCTCGGGGGTATACAAATCTGCAAATTTCTGGTTGAAATGGTCTATGAGGGGCCGAATTTTGTGGAGCCGGTCAAAAGCTGGGTGGCCTCTGGGACGGGAGGTGGTGTTGTCGCTAAAATGCAGGAAACGGAGGATGGCCTCAAATCGTGCCCTGGACATAGCAGCAGAGAACATGGGCATGTGATGAATCGGGTTCGTGGACCAATATGACCGCAATTCATGCTTTTTAGTTAGACCCATGTTAACGAGAAGGCCCAAAAAAAATTTAAGTTCGGAAACTTGGACTGGTTTCCACCGGAAAGGCTGGGCATAATAGCTTCCCGGGTTGGCGGATATAAATTGTGTGGCATACCGGTTTGTCTCTGCCACGACTAAGTCCAAGAGCTCCGCAGTCAAGAACAGCTCAAAAAATCCCAGGGCCGAACCGATTTGAGCCGTCTCAACCCGAACTCCAGACTGGGCGGTGAAAGGGGGAACTAATGGTGCGGCTGAAGTTGGTGACTGCCATTCAGGGTTTGCCAGCACCTCAGGGATTCTAGGGGCTCTACGGGCCTGTCTGTGCGGTGGCTGCGACGGGGTAACTACTGCACGTGCCACCGTACCAGCTTCAACTGCCCTTCTGGTGCTCGCCACGTCACCATGTTGTACGGCAGTGCTGGTACTAGGTCCAGGGAGGGCTGCGCTGCTGGTGTATGCCTCACCACGTGATCCGGCAGCGACAGCCCCACTCTGCTGCTCTTGAAGCGGATCCTGCATAACCTGTGGTCTAGCGACACGGGTCCTGGTACGCCTGGTGCTATCAGGGACCTCCACCTCCTCGTCCGAACTTTGGGTCAGAGAGCCACTGCTTTCCACAGGTTCATATTCTGACCCGCTAGATTCGTCAGATGAGGGTTCCCACTCCTCATCCGACTGGGTCAGAATCCTGTAGGCCTCTTCAGAAGAATACCCCCTGTTTGACATATTGGACTACTAAATTTAGGGGTATTCCCTGAGACTACCCAAGAAAAAAAGCAAGCCTGTCTTACAAAGGGGAGGCTAGCGAAGTACCGAAGGCCGCTGCGGTTGATAAAAAATATCAAAACAGATTTTTTTATCGCCGCAGTGGGGCGGGCGTGGGTGAACGCACGTGTGGGCGACCGATCAGGCCTGATCGGGCAAACACTGCGTTTTGGGTGGAGGGCGAGCTAAGGTGACACTAATACTATTATAGATCTGACCGTGATCAGTTTTGATCACTTACAGATACTATAAAAGTACAAATGCTGATTAGCGATACGCTAAACAGCGAATAAGTGACTGCGGTGCGGTGGGCTGGGCGCTAACTCACGCTAAACTACCTAACCAAGGGGCCTAAACTATCCCTAAAACCTAACAGCCAATACTAGTGAAAAAAAAAAAGTGACAGTTTACACTGATCACTTTTTTTCCTTTCACTAGTGATTGACAGGGGCGATCAAAGGGGTGATCAAAGGGTTAATTGGGGTGCAGGGGGGTGATCTGGGGCTAAGGTGTAGTGTTTGGTGCACTCACAGTTCAGTCTGCTCCTCTGCTGGATCCAACCGACGAAAAGGACCAGCAGAGGAGCAGACAAGCCATATAACAGATCATATTTACTAATATGATCTGTTATATGACTTGTGATTGGATTTTTTGAAAATCGCCAGCCTGCCAGCCAATGATCGTTGCTGGCAGGCTGTTGACGAACTTGTTCTTTAAATTTTGCCGGCCCGCAATGCGCATGCGCGGGCCGGCTTTGAGCGAAATCTCGCGTCTCGCGAGATGACGCGTATATGCGTGATTGTGCGCAGCGCTGCCACCTCCGGAACGCGAATCTGCGTTAGGCGGTCCGGAGGTGGTTAAATGTGTTTTTAGAGGATATTAATAAAAATTCGTTTTATCTGGAGTTCACCCCAAACTATAGTTTTAAAGAGGTTAATTTCCTGGACCTCACAATTTATGTTGAAAAAAATAAAATCTCTACAAAAACCTATGAAAAACCCACGGACTCCAATAGCTACATATCAAGAACTAGCTGCCACCTCCCCCGGTGGCTAGATAATATCCCCAGAAGCCAATTTATGCGCACAAGGAGAAATTGCACAGACGTCACAGAATATGACAAGGAGGCGAAAAAACTGCAGAATAAATTTGAGGCTAAAGGATATGAAATGAACAAACTAACAGTGCAGAAGGGGGAGGTTAGGGTACTAGAAAGAGCACAACTATTGGGGGATAGTAATAGGGACAAAAAAGAAATGGAGGGAGATAAGTATGGGAACAAAGAAATACCACCTATCATTATCCCCTTCAATTCCCAGACACATATGTTCAGGAAAATAGTAGGCAGACATTGGGACGTACTGAGGGAAGACAAATGGATTGGGGAATTGATACTAGAAGCGCCAACTTTTGTATACAGGAAAGCAGCTAACATTGGAAATATAATTGCACCAACAAAAAAATGTGCAGCAATAACCAATAATAAATCACTAAAGAACCCATTGACCGGTTTTTACCCTTGCAAAAAATCTGCTGGATGCAGGCAAACAGAAAACAAAAAAAGGACAGATATAGAAAGTAAAAATGGCACATATAAATTCCATATAAAGGATCACATATCCTGCAATACAAAAGGGGTTATCTATGCCATAGAATGTCCATGCCAGAAGATCTACATACGGCGCACTAAAAGGTTATTGAAAAAGAGAATAAGTGAGCACCTATATAATATTAAAAAGAAAACAGATGACCATCCTCTATCCAGGCACTATAAAGAACGACAGTAGATTTGAAGGTTCATCCTTTTATGGGGTCGAAATAGTAAAGGCGGACATACGTGGAGGAGATCACGT